>NW_026871254.1:0-300000 GCF_028564815.1 Eubalaena glacialis
CCAACCAAGCAAGCCGGAAGGGCAAATCAGCGCTACAAAGAAGTCTCGCTTGCCCTCGGTCAAAAGGGCCATGCTGAACAAACAGTAAAAACCAGAAAAGCAGGACAGGCCATGGAGACATGGGAGCCTTGCTACGCTGATGGGCGGGATGTAAATTGCCAACAGGCACTCTGGAGAAGAGTACGGTGTGTCCTGAAACAAGTAATAAACACAGCGTAGAGAGCATAGGGCACTTCCACTCATGGGCGTATAAATTGGGAAAACTAAAAATCAACAAGACACAGGCACCCTAAAGTTTACGGCTGCTCTGTTTCCAAGAACCTCCGCTTCGGTACACCTTCAATATCCCAGGAAAGAGAAAAATGGATAAAGAAATGGTGGTACTTGGCACAATGGAATATCACTCAGCCATGAAATCAATGTCATAAGGCTAGTTAGCAGCATGATGAGTGGATTTAGGTACGATGACTCTAAGTGAAATAAGTCACACAGAAAAAGACACTTATCCTAAGATATCGCTTATAGAGGGAATGTCAAAATCGCTACACTTGAACTGAATTACAAAACAGAACAGAGTCACACCTTTAGAAGACACACTATGGCTGCTTAACGGGAAAGGTGAGGTGGGGTGATGCATAAAACAAGGGTTTGGAATTAGCTCAGACACCGCTCCATAAGCCAAATATGTAATAGACAAGGCCTACTCCCTGCTCAGTGAACTGGACTCAACACACCCTAGTCAACACACAAGAATATATCTGACTAGTATGAATCTGAAAACCTATGTATCGATATCTCTCTGCAAGTGAATCAAGAGGGTGTAAAGCGGCATAAACACAGCAGGGAAAAGCAGCCAAACCCCATTCTAAACATACATTACTTTAAAAAAGCCACAAAGCAAAGACAGTGAAAGAGAGAGGAATTCTTACAAAATCCGTTCAGGGTCTCTGATGCAACCTGGATTGACCATATCTAGACCCACAGCTGGATGAGACATAAGGCTGGACACTCTTGGGGCTGAGAGGGTTGGTGAGGTTGGGTGAGCAAATGCAGATACTTTAAAGTAACACTGCGGGGAACACACCCCATGGGTCTCAAATCTCCAGGTACAAGGGAATCTTCCTACATCAAAACATGCATGGGAAACCCAGAAGATGGTATGCCATGAGATCGGGAAAGGTTTCTAAAACGCACCTCATTTCTCCTCTCCTTGTGCTCGGGTTCGCCATTCCAGCCGCTTGACTAACCATCTCCCTACTTGGAGAATCAGCACCTTTAACCTCCTGATTGTACAGGTTGCAATTTGTCCTGAGAATGAACGGGAAGACGCGGAACCAACGAGAGACGAGCCCTAGGTGTTGGGACAGGCATAGGTCACTCCATTTTCCCATCAGGAAGAAGAATGAACCACAGGCTCAGCCTGCCCCCCAGAACCAAAATAGGGCCTGAAGCAATCCTGCGCTTTTGCGGCCAGCTCCCAAAAAAGCGAGGAGACAAATGGAGCTCAGGGGCACTGCAATTCACAAACGTGCAGAGTTATAAATGAGAACTCTCGTCCACAAATATATTGAGGGAAGGCAACGAAGAGGATTTGAAAGCAAGGCAGATTTGCAGGAAACAGATTTCAGGAGGTAGATTCGACTCGCCTTTAAAGCACATGAAAAGCGGCAAAACGTTGACAATGATGCCCTTGGCCAAAAAGGGCGTATGCGTTTTTTCCTGAATATATTCAGGAAAAAACGCATACGCCCTTTTTGGCCAACCAAGCAAGCCGGAAGGGCAAATCAGCGCTACAAAGAAGTCTCGCTTGCCCTCGGTCAAAAGGGCCATGCTGAACAAACAGTAAAAACCAGAAAAGCAGGACAGGCCATGGAGACATGGGAGCCTTGCTACGCTGATGGGCGGGATGTAAATTGCCAACAGGCACTCTGGAGAAGAGTACGGTGTGTCCTGAAACAAGTAATAAACACAGCGTAGAGAGCATAGGGCACTTCCACTCATGGGCGTATAAATTGGGAAAACTAAAAATCAACAAGACACAGGCACCCTAAAGTTTACGGCTGCTCTGTTTCCAAGAACCTCCGCTTCGGTACACCTTCAATATCCCAGGAAAGAGAAAAATGGATAAAGAAATGGTGGTACTTGGCACAATGGAATATCACTCAGCCATGAAATCAATGTCATAAGGCTAGTTAGCAGCATGATGAGTGGATTTAGGTACGATGACTCTAAGTGAAATAAGTCACACAGAAAAAGACACTTATCCTAAGATATCGCTTATAGAGGGAATGTCAAAATCGCTACACTTGAACTGAATTACAAAACAGAACAGAGTCACACCTTTAGAAGACACACTATGGCTGCTTAACGGGAAAGGTGAGGTGGGGTGATGCATAAAACAAGGGTTTGGAATTAGCTCAGACACCGCTCCATAAGCCAAATATGTAATAGACAAGGCCTACTCCCTGCTCAGTGAACTGGACTCAACACACCCTAGTCAACACACAAGAATATATCTGACTAGTATGAATCTGAAAACCTATGTATCGATATCTCTCTGCAAGTGAATCAAGAGGGTGTAAAGCGGCATAAACACAGCAGGGAAAAGCAGCCAAACCCCATTCTAAACATACATTACTTTAAAAAAGCCACAAAGCAAAGACAGTGAAAGAGAGAGAAATTCTTACAAAATCCGTTCAGGGTCTCTGATGCAACCTGGATTGACCATATCTAGACCCACAGCTGGATGAGACATAAGGCTGGACACTCTTGGGGCTGAGAGGGTTGGTGAGGTTGGGTGAGCAAATGCAGATACTTTAAAGTAATACCGCGGGGTACCCACCCCATGGGTCTCAAATCTCCAGGTACAAGGGCATCTTCCTACATCAAAACATGCATGGGAAACCCAGAAGATGGTATGCCGTGAGATCGGGAAAGGTTTCTAAAACGCACCTCATTTCTCCTCTCCTTGTGCTCGGGTTCGCCATTCCAGCCGCTTGACTAACCATCTCCCTACTTGGAGAATCAGCACCTATAACCTACTGTTTCGTCCAGGTTGCAATTTGTCCTGAGGATGAACGGGAAGACGGGGAACCAACGAAAGACTAGCCCTAGGTGTTGGGACAGGCACAGGTCACTCCATTTTCCCATCAGGAAGAAGAATGAACCACAGGCTCAGCCTGCCCCCCAGAACCAAAATAGGGCCTGAAGCAATCCTGCGCTTTTGCGGCCAGCTCCCAAAAAAGCGAGGAGACAAATGGAGCTCAGGGGCACTGCAATTCACAAACGCGCAGAGTTATAAATGAGAACTCTCGTCCACAAATATATTGAGGGAAGGCAACGAAGAGGATTTGAAAGCAAGGCAGATTTGCAGGAAACAGATTTCAGGAGGTAGATTCGACTCGCCTTTAAAGCACATGAAAAGCGGCAAAACGTTGACAATGATGCCCTTGGCCAAAAAGGGCGTATGCGTTTTTTCCTGAATATATTCAGGAAAAAACGCATACGCCCTTTTTGGCCAACCAAGCAAGCCGGAAGGGCAAATCAGCGCTACAAAGAAGTCTCGCTTGCCCTCGGTCAAAAGGGCCATGCTGAACAAACAGTAAAAACCAGAAAAGCAGGACAGGCCATGGAGACATGGGAGCCTTGCTACGCTGATGGGCGGGATGTAAATTGCCAACAGGCACTCTGGAGAAGAGTACGGTGTGTCCTGAAACAAGTAATAAACACAGCGTAGAGAGCATAGGGCACTTCCACTCAAGGGCGTATAAATTGGGAAAACTAAAAATCAACAAGACACAGGCACCCTAAAGTTTACGGCTGCTCTGTTTCCAAGAACCTCCACTTCGGTACACCTTCAATATCCGAGGAAAGAGAAAAATGGATAAAGAAATGGTGGTACTTGGCACAGTGGAATATCACTCAGCCATGAAATCAATGTCATAAGGCTAGTTAGCAGCATGATGAGTGGATTTAGGTACATGATTCTAAGTGAAATAAGTCACACAGAAAAAGACACTTAACCTAAGATATTGCTTATAGAGGGAATGTCAAAATCGCTACAATTGAACTGAATTACAAAAGAGAAAAGAGTCACACCTTTAGAAGACACACTATGGCTGCTTAACGGGAAAGGTGAGGTGGGGTGATGCATAAAACAAGGGTTTGAAATTAGCTCAGAGACCTCTCCATAAGCCAAATATGTAATAGACAAGGCCTACTCCCTGCTCAGTGAACTGGACTCAACACACCCTAGTCACCACACAAGAATATATCTGACTAGTAAGAATCTGAAAACCTATGTATCGATATATCTCTGCAAGTGTATCAAGAGTGTGTAAAGCGGCATCAACACAGCAAGAAAAAGCAGCCAAGCCCGATTCTAAACATAAATTACTTTAAAAAACCCACAAAGCAAAGACAGTGAAAGAGAGAGAAATTCTTACAAAATCCGTTCAGGGTCTCTGATGCAACCTGGATTGACCATATCTAGACCCACAGCTGGATGAGACATAAGGCTGGACACTCTTGGGGCTGAGAGGATTGGTGAGGTTGGGTGAGCAAATGCAGATACTTTAAAGTAATACCACGGGGTACCCACCCCATGGGTCTCAAATCTCCAGGTACAAGGGAATCTTCCTACATCAAAACATGCATGGGAAACCCAGAAGATGGTATGCCATGAGATCGGGAAAGGTTTCTAAAACGCACCTCATTTCTCCTCTCCTTGTGCTCGGGTTCGCCATTCCAGCCGCTTGACTAACCATCTCCCTACTTGGAGAATCAGCACCTTTAACCTACTGTTTCGTCCAGGTTGCAATTTGTCCTGAGGATGAACGGGAAGACGGGGAACCAACGAAAGACTAGCCCTAGGTGTTGGGACAGGCACAGGTCACTCCATTTTCCCATCAGGAAGAAGAATGAACCACAGGCTCAGCCTGCCCCCCAGAACCAAAATAGGGCCTGAAGCAATCCTGCGCTTTTGCGGCCAGCTCCCAAAAAAGCGAGGAGACAAATGGAGCTCAGGGGCACTGCAATTCACAAACGTGCAGAGTTATAAATGAGAACTCTCGTCCACAAATATATTGAGGGAAGGCAACGAAGAGGATTTGAAAGCAAGGCAGATTTGCAGGAAACAGATTTCAGGAGGTAGATTCGACTCGCCTTTAAAGCACATGAAAAGCGGCAAAACGTTGACAATGATGCCCTTGGCCAAAAAGGGCGTATGCGTTTTTTCCTGAATATATTCAGGAAAAAACGCATACGCCCTTTTTGGCCAACCAAGCAAGCCGGAAGGGCAAATCAGCGCTACAAAGAAGTCTCGCTTGCCCTCGGTCAAAAGGGCCATGCTGAACAAAGTGTAAAAACCAGAAAAGCAGGACAGGCCATGGAGACATGGAAGCCTTGCTACGCTGATGGGCGGGATATAAATTGCCAACAGGCACTCTGGAGAAGAGTACGGTGTGTCCTGAAACAAGTAATAAACACAGCGTAGAGAGCATAGGGCACTTCCACTCAAGGGCGTATAAATTGGGAAAACTAAAAATCAACAAGACACAGGCACCCTAAAGTTTACGGCTGCTCTGTTTCCAAGAACCTCCACTTCGGTACACCTTCAATATCCGAGGAAAGAGAAAAATGGATAAAGAAATGGTGGTACTTGGCACAGTGGAATATCACTCAGCCATGAAATCAATGTCATAAGGCTAGTTAGCAGCATGATGAGTGGATTTAGATACGATGATTCTAAGTGAAATAAGTCACACAGAAAAAGACACTTATCCTAAGATATCGCTTATAGAGGGAATGTCAAAATCGCTACACTTGAACTGAATTACAAAACAGAACAGAGTCACACCTTTAGAAGACACACTATGGCTGCTTAACGGGAAAGGTGAGGTGGGGTGATGCATAAAACAAGGGTTTGAAATTAGCTCAGAGACCGCTCCATAAGCCAAATATGTAATAGACAAGGCCTACTCCCTGCTCAGTGAACTGGACTCAACACACCCTAGTCACCACACAAGAATATATCTGACTAGTAAGAATCTGAAAACCTATGTATCGATATCTCTCTGCAAGTGAATCAAGAGGGTGTAAAGCGGCATCAACACAGCAGGGAAAAGCAGCCAAGCCCGATTCTAAACATAAATTACTTTAAAAAACCCACAAAACAAAGACAGTGAAAGAGAGAGAAATTCTTACAAAATCCGTTCAGGGTCTATGATGCAACCTGGATTGACCATATCAAGACCCACAGCTGGATGAGACATAAGGCTGGACACTCTTGGGGCTGAGAGGGTTGGTGAGGTTGGGTGAGCAAATGCAGATACTTTAAAGTAACACTGCGGGGAACACACCCCATGGGTCTCAAATCTCCAGGTACAAGGGAATCTTCCTACATCAAAACATGCATGGGAAACCCAGAAGATGGTATGCCATGAGATCGGGAAAGGTTTCTAAAACGCACCTCATTTCTCCTCTCCTTGTGCTCGGGTTCGCCATTCCAGCCGCTTGACTAACCATCTCCCTACTTGGAGAATCAGCACCTTTAACCTCCTGATTGTACAGGTTGCAATTTGTCCTGAGAATGAACGGGAAGACGCGGAACCAACGAGAGACGAGCCCTAGGTGTTGGGACAGGCATAGGTCACTCCATTTTCCCATCAGGAAGAAGAATGAACCACAGGCTCAGCCTGCCCCCCAGAACCAAAATAGGGCCTGAAGCAATCCTGCGCTTTTGCGGCCAGCTCCCAAAAAAGCGAGGAGACAAATGGAGCTCAGGGGCACTGCAATTCACAAACGTGCAGAGTTATAAATGAGAACTCTCGTCCACAAATATATTGAGGGAAGGCAACGAAGAGGATTTGAAAGCAAGGCAGATTTGCAGGAAACAGATTTCAGGCGGTAGATTCGACTCGCCTTTAAAGCACATGAAAAGCGGCAAAACGTTGACAATGATGCCCTTGGCCAAAAAGGGCGTATGCGTTTTTTCCTGAATATATTCAGGAAAAAACGCATACGCCCTTTTTGGCCAACCAAGCAAGCCGGAAGGGCAAATCAGCGCTACAAAGAAGTCTCGCTTGCCCTCGGTCAAAAGGGCCATGCTGAACAAACAGTAAAAACCAGAAAAGCAGGACAGGCCATGGAGACATGGGAGCCTTGCTACGCTGATGGGCGGGATGTAAATTGCCAACAGGCACTCTGGAGAAGAGTACGGTGTGTCCTGAAACAAGTAATAAACACAGCGTAGAGAGCATAGGGCACTTCCACTCATGGGCGTATAAATTGGGAAAACTAAAAATCAACAAGACACAGGCACCCTAAAGTTTACGGCTGCTCTGTTTCCAAGAACCTCCGCTTCGGTACACCTTCAATATCCCAGGAAAGAGAAAAATGGATAAAGAAATGGTGGTACTTGGCACAATGGAATATCACTCAGCCATGAAATCAATGTCATAAGGCTAGTTAGCAGCATGATGAGTGGATTTAGGTACGATGACTCTAAGTGAAATAAGTCACACAGAAAAAGACACTTATCCTAAGATATCGCTTATAGAGGGAATGTCAAAATCGCTACACTTGAACTGAATTACAAAACAGAACAGAGTCACACCTTTAGAAGACACACTATGGCTGCTTAACGGGAAAGGTGAGGTGGGGTGATGCATAAAACAAGGGTTTGGAATTAGCTCAGACACCGCTCCATAAGCCAAATATGTAATAGACAAGGCCTACTCCCTGCTCAGTGAACTGGACTCAACACACCCTAGTCAACACACAAGAATATATCTGACTAGTATGAATCTGAAAACCTATGTATCGATATCTCTCTGCAAGTGAATCAAGAGGGTGTAAAGCGGCATAAACACAGCAGGGAAAAGCAGCCAAACCCCATTCTAAACATACATTACTTTAAAAAACCCACAAAGCAAAGACAGTGAAAGAGAGAGAAATTCTTACAAAATCCGTTCAGGGTCTCTGATGCAACCTGGATTGACCATATCTAGACCCACAGCTGGATGAGACATAAGGCTGGACACTCTTGGGGCTGAGAGGGTTGGTGAGGTTGGGTGAGCAAATGCAGATACTTTAAAGTAATACCGCGGGGTACCCACCCCATGGGTCTCAAATCTCCAGGTACAAGGGCATCTTCCTACATCAAAACATGCATGGGAAACCCAGAAGATGGTATGCCGTGAGATCGGGAAAGGTTTCTAAAACGCACCTCATTTCTCCTCTCCTTGTGCTCGGGTTCGCCATTCCAGCCGCTTGACTAAACATCTCCCTACTTGGAGAATCAGCACCTATAACCTACTGTTTCGTCCAGGTTGCAATTTGTCCTGAGGATGAACGGGAAGACGGGGAACCAACGAAAGACTAGCCCTAGGTGTTGGGACAGGCACAGGTCACTCCATTTTCCCATCAGGAAGAAGAATGAACCACAGGCTCAGCCTGCCCCCCAGAACCAAAATAGGGCCTGAAGCAATCCTGCGCTTTTGCGGCCAGCTCCCAAAAAAGCGAGGAGACAAATGGAGCTCAGGGGCACTGCAATTCACAAACGTGCAGAGTTATAAATGAGAACTCTCGTCCACAAATATATTGAGGGAAGGCAACGAAGAGGATTTGAAAGCAAGGCAGATTTGCAGGAAACAGATTTCAGGAGGTAGATTCGACTCGCCTTTAAAGCACATGAAAAGCGGCAAAACGTTGACAATGATGCCCTTGGCCAAAAAGGGCGTATGCGTTTTTTCCTGAATATATTCAGGAAAAAACGCATACGCCCTTTTTGGCCAACCAAGCAAGCCGGAAGGGCAAATCAGCGCTACAAAGAAGTCTCGCTTGCCCTCGGTCAAAAGGGCCATGCTGAACAAACAGTAAAAACCAGAAAAGCAGGACAGGCCATGGAGACATGGGAGCCTTGCTACGCTGATGGGCGGGATGTAAATTGCCAACAGGCACTCTGGAGAAGAGTACGGTGTGTCCTGAAACAAGTAATAAACACAGCGTAGAGAGCATAGGGCACTTCCACTCAAGGGCGTATAAATTGGGAAAACTAAAAATCAACAAGACACAGGCACCCTAAAGTTTACGGCTGCTCTGTTTCCAAGAACCTCCACTTCGGTACACCTTCAATATCCCAGGAAAGAGAAAAATGGATAAAGAAATGGTGGTACTTGGCACAATGGAATATCACTCAGCCATGAAATCAATGTCATAAGGCTAGTTAGCAGCATGATGAGTGGATTTAGGTACGATGATTCTAAGTGAAATAAGTCACACAGAAAAAGACACTTATCCTAAGATATCGCTTATAGAGGGAATGTCAAAATCGCTACACTTGAACTGAATTACAAAACAGAACAGAGTCACACCTTTAGAAGACACACTATGGCTGCTTAACGGGAAAGGTGAGGTGGGGTGATGCATAAAACAAGGGTTTGAAATTAGCTCAGACACCGCTCCATAAGCCAAATATGTAATAGACAAGGCCTACTCCCTGCTCAGTGAACTGGACTCAACACCCCCTAGTCACCGCACAAGAATATATCTGACTAGTATGAATCTGAAAACCTATGTATCGATATCTCTCTGCAAGTGAATCAAGAGGGTGTAAAGCGGCATAAACACAGCAGGGAAAAGCAGCCAAACCCCATTCTAAACATACATTACTTTAAAAAACCCACAAAGCAAAGACAGTGAAAGAGAGAGAAATTCTTACAAAATCCGTTCAGGGTCTCTGATGCAACCTGGATTGACCATATCTAGACCCACAGCTGGATGAGACATAAGGCTGGACACTCTTGGGGCTGAGAGGATTGGTGAGGTTGGGTGAGCAAATGCAGATACTTTAAAGTAATACCACGGGGTACCCACCCCATGGGTCTCAAATCTCCAGGTACAAGGGAATCTTCCTACATCAAAACATGCATGGGAAACCCAGAAGATGGTATGCCGTGAGATCGGGAAAGGTTTCTAAAACGCACCTAATTTCTCCTCTCCTTGTGCTCGGGTTCGCCATTCCAGCCGCTTGACTAACCATCTCCCTACTTGGAGAATCAGCACCTTTAACCTACTGTTTCGTCCAGGTTGCAATTTGTCCTGAGGATGAACGGGAAGACGGGGAACCAACGAAAGACTAGCCCTAGGTGTTGGGACAGGCACAGGTCACTCCATTTTCCCATCAGGAAGAAGAATGAACCACAGGCTCAGCCTGCCCCCCAGAACCAAAATAGGGCCTGAAGCAATCCTGCACTTTTGCGGCCAGCTCCCAAAAAAGCAAGGAGACAAATGGAGCTCAGGGGCACTGCAATTCACAAACGTGCAGAGTTATAAATGAGAACTCTCGTCCACAAATATATTGAGGGAAGGCAACGAAGAGGATTTGAAAGCAAGGCAGATTTGCAGGAAACAGATTTCAGGAGGTAGATTCGACTCTCCTTTAAAGCACATGAAAAGCGGCAAAACGTTGACAATGATGCCCTTGGCCAAAAAGGGCGTATGCGTTTTTTCCTGAATATATTCAGGAAAAAACGCATACGCCCTTTTTGGCCAACCAAGCAAGCCGGAAGGGCAAATCAGCGCTACAAAGAAGTCTCGCTTGCCCTCGGTCAAAAGGGCCATGCTGAACAAAGTGTAAAAACCAGAAAAGCAGGACAGGCCATGGAGACATGGAAGCCTTGCTACGCTGATGGGCGGGATGTAAATTGCCAACAGGCACTCTGGAGAAGAGTACGGTGTGTCCTGAAACAAGTAATAAACACAGCGTTGAGAGCATAGGGCACTTCCACTCATGGGCGTATAAATTGGGAAAACTAAAAATCAACAAGACACAGGCACCCTAAAGTTTACGGCTGCTCTGTTTCCAAGAACCTCCACTTCGGTACACCTTCAATATCCCAGGAAAGAGAAAAATGGATAAAGAAATGGTGGTACTTGGCACAGTGGAATATCACTCAGCCATGAAATCAATGTCATAAGGCTAGTTAGCAGCATGATGAGTGGATTTAGATACGATGATTCTAAGTGAAATAAGTCACACAGAAAAAGACACTTATCCTAAGATATCGCTTATAGAGGGAATGTCAAAATCGCTACACTTGAACTGAATTACAAAACAGAACAGAGTCACACCTTTAGAAGACACACTATGGCTGCTTAACGGGAAAGGTGAGGTGGGGTGATGCATAAAACAAGGGTTTGAAATTAGCTCAGAGACCACTCCATAAGCCAAATATGTAATAGACAAGGCCTACTCCCTGCTCAGTGAACTGGACTCAACACACCCTAGTCAACACACAAGAATATATCTGACTAGTAAGAATCTGAAAACCTATGTATCGATATCTCTCTGCAAGTGAGTCAAGAGGGTGTAAAGCGGCATCAACACAGCAGGGAAAAGCAGCCAAGCCCGATTCTAAACATAAATTACTTTAAAAAACCCACAAAACAAAGACAGTGAAAGAGAGAGAAATTCTTACAAAATCCGTTCAGGGTCTATGATGCAACCTGGATTGACCATATCAAGACCCACAGCTGGATGAGACATAAGGCTGGACACTCTTGGGGCTGAGAGGGTTGGTGAGGTTGGGTGAGCAAATGCAGATACTTTAAAGTAACATTGCGGGGAACACACCCCATGGGTCTCAAATCTCCAGGTACAAGGGAATCTTCCTACAACAAAACATGCATGGGAAACCCAGAAGATGGTATGCCATGAGATCGGGAAAGGTTTCTAAAACGCACCTCATTTCTCCTCTCCTTGTGCTCGGGTTCGCCATTCCAGCCGCTTGACTAACCATCTGCCTACTTGGAGAATCAGCACCTTTAACCTCCTGATTGTACAGGTTGCAATTTGTCCTGAGGATGAACGTGAAGACGGGGAACCAACGAGAGACGAGCCCTAGGTGTTGGGACAGGCATAGGTCACTCCATTTTCCCATCAGGAAGAAGAATGAACCACAGGCTCAGCCTGCCCCCCAGAACCAAAATAGGGCCTGAAGCAATCCTGCGCTTTTGCGGCCAGCTCCCAAAAAAGCGAGGAGACAAATGGAGCTCAGGGGCACTGCAATTCACAAACGTGCAGAGTTATAAATGAGAACTCTCGTCCACAAATATATTGAGGGAAGGCAACGAAGAGGATTTGAAAGCAAGGCAGATTTGCAGGAAACAGATTTCAGGAGGTAGATTCGACTCGCCTTTAAAGCACATGAAAAGCGGCAAAACGTTGACAATGATGCCCTTGGCCAAAAAGGGCGTATGCGTTTTTTCCTGAATATATTCAGGAAAAAACGCATACGCCCTTTTTGGCCAACCAAGCAAGCCGGAAGGGCAAATCAGCGCTACAAAGAAGTCTCGCTTGCCCTCGGTCAAAAGGGCCATGCTGAACAAAGTGTAAAAACCAGAAAAGCAGGACAGGCCATGGAGACATGGAAGCCTTGCTACGCTGATGGGCGGGATGTAAATTGCCAACAGGCACTCTGGAGAAGAGTACGGTGTGTCCTGAAACAAGTAATAAACACAGCGTAGAGAGCATAGGGCACTTCCACTCATGGGCGTATAAATTGGGAAAACTAAAAATCAACAAGACACAGGCACCCTAAAGTTTACGGCTGCTCTGTTTCCAAGAACCTCCGCTTCGGTACACCTTCAATATCCCAGGAAAGAGAAAAATGGATAAAGAAATGGTGGTACTTGGCACAATGGAATATCACTCAGCCATGAAATCAATGTCATAAGGCTAGTTAGCAGCATGATGAGTGGATTTAGGTACGATGACTCTAAGTGAAATAAGTCACACAGAAAAAGACACTTATCCTAAGATATCGCTTATAGAGGGAATGTCAAAATCGCTACACTTGAACTGAATTACAAAACAGAACAGAGTCACACCTTTAGAAGACACACTATGGCTGCTTAACGGGAAAGGTGAGGTGGGGTGATGCATAAAACAAGGGTTTGGAATTAGCTCAGACACCGCTCCATAGGCCAAATATGTAATAGACAAGGCCTACTCCCTGCTCAGTGAACTGGACTCAACACACCCTAGTCAACACACAAGAATATATCTGACTAGTATGAATCTGAAAACCTATGTATCGATATCTCTCTGCAAGTGAATCAAGAGGGTGTAAAGCGGCATAAACACAGCAGGGAAAAGCAGCCAAACCCTATTCTAAACATACATTACTTTAAAAAACCCACAAAGCAAAGACAGTGAAAGAGAGAGAAATTCTTACAAAATCCATTCAGGGTCTCTGATGCAACCTGGATTGACCATATCTAGACCCACAGCTGGATGAGACATAAGGCTGGACACTCTTGGGGCTGAGAGGGTTGGTGAGGTTGGGTGAGCAAATGCAGATACTTTAAAGTAATACCGCGGGGTACCCACCCCATGGGTCTCAAATCTCCAGGTACAAGGGCATCTTCCTACATCAAAACATGCATGGGAAACCCAGAAGATGGTATGCCGTGAGATCGGGAAAGGTTTCTAAAACGCACCTCATTTCTCCTCTCCTTGTGCTCGGGTTCGCCATTCCAGCCGCTTGACTAACCATCTCCCTACTTGGAGAATCAGCACCTTTAACCTACTGTTTCGTCCAGGTTGCAATTTGTCCTGAGGATGAACGGGAAGACGGGGAACCAACGAAAGACTAGCCCTAGGTGTTGGGACAGGCACAGGTCACTCCATTTTCCCATCAGGAAGAAGAATGAACCACAGGCTCAGCCTGCCCCCCAGAACCAAAATAGGGCCTGAAGCAATCCTGCGCTTTTGCGGCCAGCTCCCAAAAAAGCGAGGAGACAAATGGAGCTCAGGGGCACTGCAATTCACAAACGTGCAGAGTTATAAATGAGAACTCTCGTCCACAAATATATTGAGGGAAGGCAACGAAGAGGATTTGAAAGCAAGGCAGATTTGCAGGAAACAGATTTCAGGAGGTAGATTCGACTCTCCTTTAAAGCACATGAAAAGCGGCAAAACGTTGACAATGATGCCCTTGGCCAAAAAGGGCGTATGCGTTTTTTCCTGAATATATTCAGGAAAAAACGCATACGCCCTTTTTGGCCAACCAAGCAAGCCGGAAGGGCAAATCAGCGCTACAAAGAAGTCTCGCTTGCCCTCGGTCAAAAGGGCCATGCTAAACAAAGTGTAAAAACCAGAAAAGCAGGACAGGCCATGGAGACATGGAAGCCTTGCTACGCTGATGGGCGGGATGTAAATTGCCAACAGGCACTCTGGAGAAGAGTACGGTGTGTCCTGAAACAAGTAATAAACACAGCGTTGAGAGCATAGGGCACTTCCACTCATGGGCGTATAAATTGGGAAAACTAAAAATCAACAAGACACAGGCACCCTAAAGTTTACGGCTGCTCTGTTTCCAAGAACCTCCGCTTCGGTACACCTTCAATATCCCAGGAAAGAGAAAAATGGATAAAGAAATGGTGGTACTTGGCACAATGGAATATCACTCAGCCATGAAATCAATGTCATAAGGCTAGTTAGCAGCATGATGAGTGGATTTAGGTACGATGACTCTAAGTGAAATAAGTCACAAAGAAAAAGACACTTATCCTAAGATATCGCTTATAGAGGGAATGTCAAAATCGCTACACTTGAACTGAATTACAAAACAGAACAGAGTCACACCTTTAGAAGACACACTATGGCTGCTTAACGGGAAAGGTGAGGTGGGGTGATGCATAAAACAAGGGTTTGAAATTAGCTCAGAGACCGCTCCATAAGCCAAATATATAATAGACAAGGCCTACTCCCTGCTCAGTGAACTGGACTCAACACACCCTAGTCAACACACAAGAATATATCTGACTAGTAAGAATCTGAAAACCTATGTATCGATATCTCTCTGCAAGTGAATCAAGAGGGTGTAAAGCGGCATCAACACAGCAGGGAAAAGCAGCCAAGCCCGATTCTAAACATAAATTACTTTAAAAAACCCACAAAACAAAGACAGTGAAAGAGAGAGAAATTCTTACAAAATCCGTTCAGGGTCTATGATGCAACCTGGATTGACCATATCAAGACCCACAGCTGGATGAGACATAAGGCTGGACACTCTTGGGGCTGAGAGGGTTGGTGAGGTTGGGTGAGCAAATGCAGATACTTTAAAGTAACATTGCGGGGAACACACCCCATGGGTCTCAAATCTCCAGGTACAAGGGAATCTTCCTACAACAAAACATGCATGGGAAACCCAGAAGATGGTATGCCATGAGATCGGGAAAGGTTTCTAAAACGCACCTCATTTCTCCTCTCCTTGTGCTCGGGTTCGCCATTCCAGCCGCTTGACTAACCATCTGCCTACTTGGAGAATCAGCACCTTTAACCTCCTGATTGTACAGGTTGCAATTTGTCCTGAGGATGAACGTGAAGACGGGGAACCAACGAGAGACGAGCCCTAGGTGTTGGGACAGGCATAGGTCACTCCATTTTCCCATCAGGAAGAAGAATGAACCACAGGCTCAGCCTGCCCCCCAGAACCAAAATAGGGCCTGAAGCAATCCTGCGCTTTTGCGGCCAGCTCCCAAAAAAGCGAGGAGACAAATGGAGCTCAGGGGCACTGCAATTCACAAACGTGCAGAGTTATAAATGAGAACTCTCGTCCACAAATATATTGAGGGAAGGCAACGAAGAGGATTTGAAAGCAAGGCAGATTTGCAGGAAACAGATTTCAGGAGGTAGATTCGACTCGCCTTTAAAGCACATGAAAAGCGGCAAAACGTTGACAATGATGCCCTTGGCCAAAAAGGGCGTATGCGTTTTTTCCTGAATATATTCAGGAAAAAACGCATACGCCCTTTTTGGCCAACCAAGCAAGCCGGAAGGGCAAATCAGCGCTACAAAGAAGTCTCGCTTGCCCTCGGTCAAAAGGGCCATGCTGAACAAAGTGTAAAAACCAGAAAAGCAGGACAGGCCATGGAGACATGGAAGCCTTGCTACGCTGATGGGCGGGATGTAAATTGCCAACAGGCACTCTGGAGAAGAGTACGGTGTGTCCTGAAACAATAATAAACACAGCGTAGAGAGCATAGGGCACTTCCACTCATGGGCGTATAAATTGGGAAAACTAAAAATCAACAAGACACAGGCACCCTAAAGTTTACGGCTGCTCTGTTTCCAAGAACCTCCGCTTCGGTACACCTTCAATATCCCAGGAAAGAGAAAAATGGATAAAGAAATGGTGGTACTTGGCACAATGGAATATCACTCAGCCATGAAATCAATGTCATAAGGCTAGTTAGCAGCATGATGAGTGGATTTAGGTACGATGACTCTAAGTGAAATAAGTCACACAGAAAAAGACACTTATCCTAAGATATCGCTTATAGAGGGAATGTCAAAATCGCTACACTTGAACTGAATTACAAAACAGAACAGAGTCACACCTTTAGAAGACACACTATGGCTGCTTAACGGGAAAGGTGAGGTGGAGTGATGCATAAAACAAGGGTTTGGAATTAGCTCAGACACCGCTCCATAGGCCAAATATGTAATAGACAAGGCCTACTCCCTGCTCAGTGAACTGGACTCAACACACCCTAGTCAACACACAAGAATATATCTGACTAGTATGAATCTGAAAACCTATGTATCGATATCTCTCTGCAAGTGAATCAAGAGGGTGTAAAGCGGCATAAACACAGCAGGGAAAAGCAGCCAAACCCCATTCTAAACATACATTACTTTAAAAAACCCACAAAGCAAAGACAGTGAAAGAGAGAGAAATTCTTACAAAATCCGTTCAGGGTCTCTGATGCAACCTGGATTGACCATATCTAGACCCACAGCTGGATGAGACATAAGGCTGGACACTCTTGGGGCTGAGAGGGTTGGTGAGGTTGGGTGAGCAAATGCAGATACTTTAAAGTAATACCGCGGGGTACCCACCCCATGGGTCTCAAATCTCCAGGTACAAGGGCATCTTCCTACATCAAAACATGCATGGGAAACCCAGAAGATGGTATGCCGTGAGATCGGGAAAGGTTTCTAAAACGCACCTCATTTCTCCTCTCCTTGTGCTCGGGTTCGCCATTCCAGCCGCTTGACTAACCATCTCCCTACTTGGAGAATCAGCACCTTTAACCTACTGTTTCGTCCAGGTTGCAATTTGTCCTGAGGATGAACGGGAAGACGCGGAACCAACGAAAGACTAGCCCTAGGTGTTGGGACAGGCATAGGTCACTCCATTTTCCCATCAGGAAGAAGAATGAACCACAGGCTCAGCCTGCCCCCCAGAACCAAAATAGGGCCTGAAGCAATCCTGCGCTTTTGCGGCCAGCTCCCAAAAAAGCGAGGAGACAAATGGAGCTCAGGGGCACTGCAATTCACAAACGTGCAGAGTTATAAATGAGAACTCTCGTCCACAAATATATTGAGGGAAGGCAACGAAGAGGATTTGAAAGCAAGGCAGATTTGCAGGAAACAGATTTCAGGAGGTAGATTCGACTCGCCTTTAAAGCACATGAAAAGCGGCAAAACGTTGACAATGATGCCCTTGGCCAAAAAGGGCGTATGCGTTTTTTCCTGAATATATTCAGGAAAAAACGCATACGCCCTTTTTGGCCAACCAAGCAAGCCGGAAGGGCAAATCAGCGCTACAAAGAAGTCTCGCTTGCCCTCGGTCAAAAGGGCCATGCTGAACAAAGTGTAAAAACCAGAAAAGCAGGACAGGCCATGGAGACATGGAAGCCTTGCTACGCTGATGGGCGGGATGTAAATTGCCAACAGGCACTCTGGAGAAGAGTACGGTGTGTCCTGAAACAAGTAATAAACACAGCGTAGAGAGCATAGGGCACTTCCACTCATGGGCGTATAAATTGGGAAAACTAAAAATCAACAAGACACAGGCACCCTAAAGTTTACGGCTGCTCTGTTTCCAAGAACCTCCGCTTCGGTACACCTTCAATATCCCAGGAAAGAGAAAAATGGATAAAGAAATGGTGGTACTTGGCACAATGGAATATCACTCAGCCATGAAATCAATGTCATAAGGCTAGTTAGCAGCATGATGAGTGGATTTAGGTACGATGACTCTAAGTGAAATAAGTCACACAGAAAAAGACACTTATCCTAAGATATCGCTTATAGAGGGAATGTCAAAATCGCTACACTTGAACTGAATTACAAAACAGAACAGAGTCACACCTTTAGAAGACACACTATGGCTGCTTAACGGGAAAGGTGAGGTGGGGTGATGCATAAAACAAGGGTTTGGAATTAGCTCAGACACCGCTCCATAGGCCAAATATGTAATAGACAAGGCCTACTCCCTGCTCAGTGAACTGGACTCAACACACCCTAGTCAACACACAAGAATATATCTGACTAGTATGAATCTGAAAACCTATGTATCGATATCTCTCTGCAAGTGAATCAAGAGGGTGTAAAGCGGCATAAACACAGCAGGGAAAAGCAGCCAAACCCCATTCTAAACATACATTACTTTAAAAAACCCACAAAGCAAAGACAGTGAAAGAGAGAGAAATTCTTACAAAATCCGTTCAGGGTCTCTGATGCAACCTGGATTGACCATATCTAGACCCACAGCTGGATGAGACATAAGGCTGGACACTCTTGGGGCTGAGAGGGTTGGTGAGGTTGGGTGAGCAAATGCAGATACTTTAAAGTAATACCGCGGGGTACCCACCCCATGGGTGTCAAATCTCCAGGTACAAGGGAATCTTCCTACATCAAAACATGCATGGGAAACCCAGAAGATGGTATGCCGTGAGATCGGGAAAGGTTTCTAAAACGCACCTCATTTCTCCTCTCCTTGTGCTCGGGTTCGCCATTCCAGCCGCTTGACTAACCATCTCCCTACTTGGAGAATCAGCACCTTTAACCTACTGTTTCGTCCAGGTTGCAATTTGTCCTGAGGATGAACGGGAAGACGGGGAACCAACGAAAGACTAGCCCTAGGTGTTGGGACAGGCACAGGTCACTCCATTTTCCCATCAGGAAGAAGAATGAACCACAGGCTCAGCCTGCCCCCCAGAACCAAAATAGGGCCTGAAGCAATCCTGCGCTTTTGCGGCCAGCTCCCAAAAAAGCGAGGAGACAAATGGAGCTCAGGGGCACTGCAATTCACAAACGTGCAGAGTTATAAATGAGAACTCTCGTCCACAAATATATTGAGGGAAGGCAACGAAGAGGATTTGAAAGCAAGGCAGATTTGCAGGAAACAGATTTCAGGAGGTAGATTCGACTCGCCTTTAAAGCACATGAAAAGCGGCAAAACGTTGACAATGATGCCCTTGGCCAAAAAGGGCGTATGCGTTTTTTCCTGAATATATTCAGGAAAAAACGCATACGCCCTTTTTGGCCAACCAAGCAAGCCGGAAGGGCAAATCAGCGCTACAAAGAAGTCTCGCTTGCCCTCGGTCAAAAGGGCCATGCTAAACAAAGTGTAAAAACCAGAAAAGCAGGACAGGCCATGGAGACATGGAAGCCTTGCTACGCTGATGGGCGGGATGTAAATTGCCAACAGGCACTCTGGAGAAGAGTACGGTGTGTCCTGAAACAAGTAATAAACACAGCGTTGAGAGCATAGGGCACTTCCACTCATGGGCGTATAAATTGGGAAAACTAAAAATCAACAAGACACAGGCACCCTAAAGTTTACGGCTGCTCTGTTTCCAAGAACCTCCGCTTCGGTACACCTTCAATATCCCAGGAAAGAGAAAAATGGATAAAGAAATGGTGGTACTTGGCACAATGGAATATCACTCAGCCATGAAATCAATGTCATAAGGCTAGTTAGCAGCATGATGAGTGGATTTAGGTACGATGACTCTAAGTGAAATAAGTCACACAGAAAAAGACACTTATCCTAAGATATCGCTTATAGAGGGAATGTCAAAATCGCTACACTTGAACTGAATTACAAAACAGAACAGAGTCACACCTTTAGAAGACACACTATGGCTGCTTAACGGGAAAGGTGAGGTGGGGTGATGCATAAAACAAGGGTTTGGAATTAGCTCAGACACCGCTCCATAAGCCAAATATGTAATAGACAAGGCCTACTCCCTGCTCAGTGAACTGGACTCAACACCCCCTAGTCACCGCACAAGAATATATCTGACTAGTATGAATCTGAAAACCTATGTATCGATATCTCTCTGCAAGTGAATCAAGAGGGTGTAAAGCGGCATCAACACAGCAGGGAAAAGCAGCCAAACCCCATTCTAAACATACATTACTTTAAAAAACCCACAAAGCAAAGACAGTGAAAGAGAGAGAAATTCTTACAAAATCCGTTCAGGGTCTCTGATGCAACCTGGATTGACCATATCTAGACCCACAGCTGGATGAGACATAAGGCTGGACACTCTTGGGGCTGAGAGGATTGGTGAGGTTGGGTGAGCAAATGCAGATACTTTAAAGTAATACCGCGGGGTACCCACCCCATGGGTGTCAAATCTCCAGGTACAAGGGAATCTTCCTACATCAAAACATGCATGGGAAACCCAGAAGATGGTATGCCGTGAGATCGGGAAAGGTTTCTAAAACGCACCTCATTTCTCCTCTCCTTGTGCTCGGGTTCGCCATTCCAGCCGCTTGACTAACCATCTCCCTACTTGGAGAATCAGCACCTTTAACCTACTGTTTCGTCCAGGTTGCAATTTGTCCTGAGGATGAACGGGAAGACGGGGAACCAACGAAAGACTAGCCCTAGGTGTTGGGACAGGCACAGGTCACTCCATTTTCCCATCAGGAAGAAGAATGAACCACAGGCTCAGCCTGCCCCCCAGAACCAAAATAGGGCCTGAAGCAATCCTGCGCTTTTGCGGCCAGCTCCCAAAAAACCGAGGAGACAAATGGAGCTCAGGGGCACTGCAATTCACAAACGTGCAGAGTTATAAATGAGAACTCTCGTCCACAAATATATTGAGGGAAGGCAACGAAGAGGATTTGAAAGCAAGGCAGATTTGCAGGAAACAGATTTCAGGAGGTAGATTCGACTCGCCTTTAAAGCACATGAAAAGCGGCAAAACGTTGACAATGATGCCCTTGGCCAAAAAGGGCGTATGCGTTTTTTCCTGAATATATTCAGGAAAAAACGCATACGCCCTTTTTGGCCAACCAAGCAAGCCGGAAGGGCAAATCAGCGCTACAAAGAAGTCTCGCTTGCCCTCGGTCAAAAGGGCCATGCTGAACAAAGTGTAAAAACCAGAAAAGCAGGACAGGCCATGGAGACATGGAAGCCTTGCTACGCTGATGGGCGGGATGTAAATTGCCAACAGGCACTCTGGAGAAGAGTACGGTGTGTCCTGAAACAAGTAATAAACACAGCGTAGAGAGCATAGGTCACTTCCACTCATGGGCGTATAAATTGGGAAAACTAAAAATCAACAAGACACAGGCACCCTAAAGTTTACGGCTGCTCTGTTTCCAAGAACCTCCACTTCGGTACACCTTCAATATCCCAGGAAAGAGAAAAATGGATAAAGAAATGGTGGTACTTGGCACAGTGGAATATAACTCAGCCATGAAATCAATGTCATAAGGCTAGTTAGCAGCATGATGAGTGGATTTAGATACGATGATTCTAAGTGAAATAAGTCACACAGAAAAAGACACTTATCCTAAGATATCGCTTATAGAGGGAATGTCAAAATAGCTACACTTGAACTGAATTACAAAACAGAACAGAGTCACACCTTTAGAAGACACACTATGGCTGCTTAACGGGAAAGGTGAGGTGGGGTGATGCATAAAACAAGGGTTTGAAATTAGCTCAGACACCGCTCCATAAGCCAAATATGTAATAGACAAGGCCTACTCCCTGCTCAGTGAACTGGACTCAACACCCCCTAGTCACCGCACAAGAATATATCTGACTAGTAAGAATCTGAAAACCTATGTATCGATATCTCTCTGCAAGTGAATCAAGAGGGTGTAAAGCGGCATCAACACAGCAGGGAAAAGCAGCCAAGCCCGATTCTAAACATAAATTACTTTAAAAAACCCACAAAACAAAGACAGTGAAAGAGAGAGAAATTCTTACAAAATCCGTTCAGGGTCTATGATGCAACCTGGATTGACCATATCAAGACCCACAGCTGGATGAGACATAAGGCTGGACATTCTTGGGTCTGAGAGGGTTGGTGAGGTTGGGTGAGCAAATGCAGATACTTTAAAGTAACACTGCGGGGAACACACCCCATGGGTCTCAAATCTCCAGGTACAAGGGAATCTTCCTACATCAAAACATGCATGGGAAACCCAGAAGATGGTATGCCATGAGATTGGGAAAGGTTTCTAAAACGCACCTCATTTCTCCTCTCCTTGTGCTCGGGTTGGCCATTCCAGCCGCTTGACTAACCATCTCCCTACTTGGAGAATCAGCACCTTTAACCTCCTGATTGTACAGGTTGCAATTTGTCCTGAGGATGAACGGGAAGACGCGGAACCAACGAGAGACGAGCCCTAGGTGTTGGGACAGGCATAGGTCACTCCATTTTGCCATCAGGAAGAAGAATGAACCACAGGCTCAGCCTGCCCCCCAGAACCAAAATAGGGCCTGAAGCAATCCTGCGCTTTTGCGGCCAGCTCCCAAAAAAGCGAGGAGACAAATGGAGCTCAGGGGCACTGCAATTCACAAACGTGCAGAGTTATAAATGAGAACTCTCGTCCATAAATATATTGAGGGAAGGCAACGAAGAGGATTTGAAAGCAAGGCAGATTTGCAGGAAACAGATTTCAGGAGGTAGATTCGACTCGCCTTTAAAGCACATGAAAAGCGGCAAAACGTTGACAATGATGCCCTTGGCCAAAAAGGGCGTATGCGTTTTTTCCTGAATATATTCAGGAAAAAACGCATACGCCCTTTTTGGCCAACCAAGCAAGCCGGAAGGGCAAATCAGCGCTACAAAGAAGTCTCGCTTGCCCTCGGTCAAAAGGGCCATGCTGAACAAACAGTAAAAACCAGAAAAGCAGGACAGGCCATGGAGACATGGGAGCCTTGCTACGCTGATGGGCGGGATGTAAATTGCCATCAGGCACTCTGGAGAAGAGTACGGTGTGTCCTGAAACAAGTAATAAACACAGCGTAGAGAGCATAGGGCACTTCCACTCATGGGCGTATAAATTGGGAAAACTAAAAATCAACAAGACACAGGCACCCTAAAGTTTACGGCTGCTCTGTTTCCAAGAACCTCCACTTCGGTACACCTTCAATATCCCAGGAAAGAGAAAAATGGATAAAGAAATGGTGGTACTGGGCACAATGGAATATCACTCAGCCATGAAATCAATGTCATAAGGCTAGTTAGCAGCATGATGAGTGGATTTAGGTACGATGACTCTAAGTGAAATAAGTCACACAGAAAAAGACACTTATCCTAAGATATCGCTTATAGAGGGAATGTCAAAATCGCTACACTTGAACTGAATTACAAAACAGAACAGAGTCACACCTTTAGAAGACACACTATGGCTGCTTAACGGGAAAGGTGAGGTGGGGTGATGCATAAAACAAGGGTTTGGAATTAGCTCAGACACCGCTCCATAAGCCAAATATGTAATAGACAAGGCCTACTCCCTGCTCAGTGAACTGGACTCAACACCCCCTAGTCACCGCACAAGAATATATCTGACTAGTATGAATCTGAAAACCTATGTATCGATATCTCTCTGCAAGTGAATCAAGAGGGTGTAAAGCGGCATAAACACAGCAGGGAAAAGCAGCCAAACCCCATTCTAAACATACATTACTTTAAAAAACCCACAAAGCAAAGACAGTGAAAGAGAGAGAAATTCTTACAAAATCCGTTCAGGGTCTCTGATGCAACCTGGATTGACCATATCTAGACCCACAGCTGGATGAGACATAAGGCTGGACACTCTTGGGGCTGAGAGGATTGGTGAGGTTGGGTGAGCAAATGCAGATACTTTAAAGTAATACCGCGGGGTACCCACCCCATGGGTCTCAAATCTCCAGGTACAAGGGAATCTTCCTACATCAAAACATGCATGGGAAACCCAGAAGATGGTATGCCGTGAGATCGGGAAAGGTTTCTAAAACGCACCTCATTTCTCCTCTCCTTGTGCTCGGGTTCGCCATTCCAGCCGCTTGACTAACCATCTCCCTACTTGGAGAATCAGCACCTTTAACCTACTGTTTCGTCCAGGTTGCAATTTGTCCTGAGGATGAACGGGAAGACGGGGAACCAACGAAAGACTAGCCCTAGGTGTTGGGACAGGCACAGGTCACTCCATTTTCCCATCAGGAAGAAGAATGAACCACAGGCTCAGCCTGCCCCCCAGAACCAAAATAGGGCCTGAAGCAATCCTGCGCTTTTGCGGCCAGCTCCCAAAAAAGCGAGGAGACAAATGGAGCTCAGGGGCACTGCAATTCACAAACGTGCAGAGTTATAAATGAGAACTCTCGTCCACAAATATATTGAGGGAAGGCAACGAAGAGGATTTGAAAGCAAGGCAGATTTGCAGGAAACAGATTTCAGGAGGTAGATTCGACTCGCCTTTAAAGCACATGAAAAGCGGCAAAACGTTGACAATGATGCCCTTGGCCAAAAAGGGCGTATGCGTTTTTTCCTGAATATATTCAGGAAAAAACGCATACGCCCTTTTTGGCCAACCAAGCAAGCCGGAAGGGCAAATCAGCGCTACAAAGAAGTCTCGCTTGCCCTCGGTCAAAAGGGCCATGCTGAACAAAGTGTAAAAACCAGAAAAGCAGGACAGGCCATGGAGACATGGAAGCCTTGCTACGCTGATGGGCGGGATGTAAATTGCCAACAGGCACTCTGGAGAAGAGTACGGTGTGTCCTGAAACAAGTAATAAACACAGCGTTGAGAGCATAGGGCACTTCCACTCATGGGCGTATAAATTGGGAAAACTAAAAATCAACAAGACACAGGCACCCTAAAGTTTACGGCTGCTCTGTTTCCAAGAACCTCCACTTCGGTACACCTTCAATATCCCAGGAAAGAGAAAAATGGATAAAGAAATGGTGGTACTTGGCACAGTGGAATATCACTCAGCCATGAAATCAATGTCATAAGGCTAGTTAGCAGCATGATGAGTGGATTTAGATACGATGATTCTAAGTGAAATAAGTCACACAGAAAAAGACACTTATCCTAAGATATCGCTTATAGAGGGAATGTCAAAATCGCTACACTTGAACTGAATTACAAAACAGAACAGAGTCACACCTTTAGAAGACACACTATGGCTGCTTAACGGGAAAGGTGAGGTGGGGTGATGCATAAAACAAGGGTTTGAAATTAGCTCAGACACCGCTCCATAAGCCAAATATGTAATAGACAAGGCCTACTCCCTGCTCAGTGAACTGGACTCAACACCCCCTAGTCACCGCACAAGAATATATCTGACTAGTAAGAATCTGAAAACCTATGTATCGATATCTCTCTGCAAGTGAATCAAGAGGGTGTAAAGCGGCATCAACACAGCAGGGAAAAGCAACCAAGCCCGATTCTAAACATAAATTACTTTAAAAAACCCACAAAACAAAGACAGTGAAAGAGAGAGAAATTCTTACAAAATCCGTTCAGGGTCTATGATGCAACCTGGATTGACCATATCAAGACCCACAGCTGGATGAGACATAAGGCTGGGCATTCTTGGGGCTGAGAGGGTTGGTGAGGTTGGGTGAGAAAATGCAGATACTTTAAAGTAACACTGCGGGGAACACACCCCATGGGTCTCAAATCTCCAGGTACAAGGGAATCTTCCTACATCAAAACATGCATGGGAAACCCAGAAGATGGTATGCCATGAGATCGGGAAAGGTTTCTAAAACGCACCTCATTTCTCCTCTCCTTGTGCTCGGGTTCGCCATTCCAGCCGCTTGACTAACCATCTCCCTACTTGGAGAATCAGCACCTTTAACCTCCTGATTGTACAGGTTGCAATTTGTCCTGAGGATGAACGGGAAGACGCGGAACCAACGAGAGACGAGCCCTAGGTGTTGGGACAGGCATAGGTCACTCCATTTTCCCATCAGGAAGAAGAATGAACCACAGGCTCAGCCTGCCCCCCAGAACCAAAATAGGGCCTGAAGCAATCCTGCGCTTTTGCGGCCAGCTCCCAAAAAACCGAGGAGACAAATGGAGCTCAGGGGCACTGCAATTCACAAACGTGCAGAGTTATAAATGAGAACTCTCGTCCACAAATATATTGAGGGAAGGCAACGAAGAGGATTTGAAAGCAAGGCAGATTTGCAGGAAACAGATTTCAGGAGGTAGATTCGACTCGCCTTTAAAGCACATGAAAAGCGGCAAAACGTTGACAATGATGCCCTTGGCCAAAAAGGGCGTATGCGTTTTTTCCTGAATATATTCAGGAAAAAACGCATACGCCCTTTTTGGCCAACCAAGCAAGCCGGAAGGGCAAATCAGCGCTACAAAGAAGTCTCGCTTGCCCTCGGTCAAAAGGGCCATGCTGAACAAAGTGTAAAAACCAGAAAAGCAGGACAGGCCATGGAGACATGGGAGCCTTGCTACGCTGATGGGCGGGATGTAAATTGCCAACAGGCACTCTGGAGAAGAGTACGGTGTGTCCTGAAACAAGTAATAAACACAGCGTAGAGAGCATAGGGCACTTCCACTCAAGGGCGTATAAATTGGGAAAACTAAAAATCAACAAGACACAGGCACCCTAAAGTTTACGGCTGCTCTGTTTCCAAGAACCTCCACTTCGGTACACCTTCAATATCCCAGGAAAGAGAAAAATGGATAAAGAAATGGTGGTACTTGGCACAATGGAATATCACTCAGCCATGAAATCAATGTCACAAGGCTAGTTAGCAGCATGATGAGTGGATTTAGGTACGATGACTCTAAGTGAAATAAGTCACACAGAAAAAGACACTTATCCTAAGATATCGCTTATAGAGGGAATGTCAAAATCGCTACACTTGAACTGAATTACAAAACAGAACAGAGTGACACCTTTAGAAGACACACTATGGCTGCTTAACGGGAAAGGTGAGGTGGGGTGATGCATAAAACAAGGGTTTGGAATTAGCTCAGACACCGCTCCATAAGCCAAATATGTAATAGACAAGGCCTACTCCCTGCTCAGTGAACTGGACTCAACACCCCCTAGTCACCGCACAAGAATATATCTGACTAGTAAGAATCTGAAAACCTATGTATCGATATCTCTCTGCAAGTGAATCAAGAGGGTGTAAAGCGGCATCAACACAGCAGGGAAAAGCAGCCAAGCCCGATTCTAAACATAAATTACTTTAAAAAACCCACAAAACAAAGACAGTGAAAGAGAGAGAAATTCTTACAAAATCCGTTCAGGGTCTATGATGCAACCTGGATTGACCATATCAAGACCCACAGCTGGATGAGACATAAGGCTGGACATTCTTGGGGCTGAGAGGATTGGTGAGGTTGGGTGAGCAAATGCAGATACTTTAAAGTAACACTGCGGGGAACACACCCCATGGGTCTCAAATCTCCAGGTACAAGGGAATCTTCCTACATCAAAACATGCATGGGAAACCCAGAAGATGGTATGCCATGAGATCGGGAAAGGTTTCTAAAACGCACCTCATTTCTCCTCTCCTTGTGCTCGGGTTCGCCATTCCAGCCGCTTGACTAACCATCTCCCTACTTGGAGAATCAGCACCTTTAACCTCCTGATTGTACAGGTTGCAATTTGTCCTGAGGATGAACGGGAAGACGCGGAACCAACGAGAGACGAGCCCTAGGTGTTGGGACAGGCATAGGTCACTCCATTTTCCCATCAGGAAGAAGAATGAACCACAGGCTCAGCCTGCCCCCCAGAACCAAAATAGGGCCTGAAGCAATCCTGCGCTTTTGCGGCCAGCTCCCAAAAAAGCGAGGAGACAAATGGAGCTCAGGGGCACTGCAATTCACAAACGTGCAGAGTTATAAATGAGAACTCTCGTCCACAAATATATTGAGGGAAGGCAACGAAGAGGATTTGAAAGCAAGGCAGATTTGCAGGAAACAGATTTCAGGAGGTAGATTCGACTCGCCTTTAAAGCACATGAAAAGCGGCAAAACGTTGACAATGATGCCCTTGGCCAAAAAGGGCGTATGCGTTTTTTCCTGAATATATTCAGGAAAAAACGCATACGCCCTTTTTGGCCAACCAAGCAAGCCGGAAGGGCAAATCAGCGCTACAAAGAAGTCTCGCTTGCCCTCGGTCAAAAGGGCCATGCTGAACAAAGTGTAAAAACCAGAAAAGCAGGACAGGCCATGGAGACATGGGAGCCTTGCTACGCTGATGGGCGGGATGTAAATTGCCAACAGGCACTCTGGAGAAGAGTACGGTGTGTCCTGAAACAAGTAATAAACACAGCGTAGAGAGCATAGGGCACTTCCACTCAAGGACGTATAAATTGGGAAAACTAAAAATCAACAAGACACAGGCACCCTAAAGTTTACGGCTGCTCTGTTTCCAAGAACCTCCACTTCGGTACACCTTCAATATCCCAGGAAAGAGAAAAATGGATAAAGAAATGGTGGTACTGGGCACAATGGAATATCACTCAGCCATGAAATCAATGTCATAAGGCTAGTTAGCAGCATGATGAGTGGATATAGGTACGATGACTCTAAGTGAAATAAGTCACACAGAAAAAGACACTTATCCTAAGATATCGCTTATAGAGGGAATGTCAAAATCGCTACACTTGAACTGAATTACAAAACAGAACAGAGTCACACCTTTAGAAGACACACTATGGCTGCTTAACGGGAAAGGTGAGGTGGGGTGATGCATAAAACAAGGGTTTGGAATTAGCTCAGACACCGCTCCATAAGCCAAATATGTAATAGACAAGGCCTACTCCCTGCTCAGTGAACTGGACTCAACACCCCCTAGTCACCGCACAAGAATATATCTGACTAGTATGAATCTGAAAACCTATGTATCGATATCTCTCTGCAAGTGAATCAAGAGGGTGTAAAGCGGCATAAACACAGCAGGGAAAAGCAGCCAAACCCCATTCTAAACATACATTACTTTAAAAAACCCACAAAGCAAAGACAGTGAAAGAGAGAGAAATTCTTACAAAATCCGTTCAGGGTCTCTGATGCAACCTGGATTGACCATATCTACACCCACAGCTGGATGAGACATAAGGCTGGACACTCTTGGGGCTGAGAGGATTGGTGAGGTTGGGTGAGCAAATGCAGATACTTTAAAGTAATACCGCGGGGTACCCACCCCATGGGTCTCAAATCTCCAGGTACAAGGGAATCTTCCTACATCAAAACATGCATGGGAAACCCAGAAGATGGTATGCCGTGAGATCGGGAAAGGTTTCTAAAACGCACCTCATTTCTCCCCTCCTTGTGCTCGGGTTCGCCATTCCAGCCGCTTGACTAACCATCTCCCTACTTGGAGAATCAGCACCTTTAACCTACTGTTTCGTCCAGGTTGCAATTTGTCCTGAGGATGAACGGGAAGACGGGGAACCAACGAAAGACTAGCCCTAGGTGTTGGGACAGGCACAGGTCACTCCATTTTCCCATCAGGAAGAAGAATGAACCACAGGCTCAGCCTGCCCCCCAGAACCAAAATAGGGCCTGAAGCAATCCTGCGCTTTTGCGGCCAGCTCCCAAAAAAGCGAGGAGACAAATGGAGCTCAGGGGCACTGCAATTCACAAACGTGCAGAGTTATAAATGAGAACTCTCGTCCACAAATATATTGAGGGAAGGCAACGAAGAGGATTTGAAAGCAAGGCAGATTTGCAGGAAACAGATTTCAGGAGGTAGATTCGACTCGCCTTTAAAGCACATGAAAAGCGGCAAAACGTTGACAATGATGCCCTTGGCCAAAAAGGGCGTATGCGTTTTTTCCTGAATATATTCAGGAAAAAACGCATACGCCCTTTTTGGCCAACCAAGCAAGCCGGAAGGGCAAATCAGCGCTACAAAGAAGTCTCGCTTGCCCTCGGTCAAAAGGGCCATGCTGAACAAAGTGTAAAAACCAGAAAAGCAGGACAGGCCATGGAGACATGGAAGCCTTGCTACGCTGATGGGCGGGATGTAAATTGCCAACAGGCACTCTGGAGAAGAGTACGGTGTGTCCTGAAACAAGTAATAAACACAGCGTTGAGAGCATAGGGCACTTCCACTCATGGGCGTATAAATTGGGAAAACTAAAAATCAACAAGACACAGGCACCCTAAAGTTTACGGCTGCTCTGTTTCCAAGAACCTCCACTTCGGTACACCTTCAATATCCCAGGAAAGAGAAAAATGGATAAAGAAATGGTGGTACTTGGCACAGTGGAATATCACTCAGCCATGAAATCAATGTCATAAGGCTAGTTAGCAGCATGATGAGTGGATTTAGGTACGATGATTCTAAGTGAAATAAGTCACACAGAAAAAGACACTTATCCTAAGATATCGCTTATAGAGGGAATGTCAAAATCGCTACACTTGAACTGAATTACAAAACAGAACAGAGTCACACCTTTAGAAGACACACTATGGCTGCTTAACGGGAAAGGTGAGGTGGGGTGATGCATAAAACAAGGGTTTGAAATTAGCTCAGACACCGCTCCATAAGCCAAATATGTAATAGACAAGGCCTACTCCCTGCTCAGTGAACTGGACTCAACACCCCCTAGTCACCGCACAAGAATATATCTGACTAGTAAGAATCTGAAAACCTATGTATCGATATCTCTCTGCAAGTGAATCAAGAGGGTGTAAAGCGGCATCAACACAGCAGGGAAAAGCAGCCAAGCCCGATTCTAAACATAAATTACTTTAAAAAACCCACAAAACAAAGACAGTGAAAGAGAGAGAAATTCTTACAAAATCCGTTCAGGGTCTATGATGCAACCTGGATTGACCATATCAAGACCCACAGCTGGATGAGACATAAGGCTGGACATTCTTGGGGCTGAGAGGGTTGGTGAGGTTGGGTGAGCAAATGCAGATACTTTAAAGTAACACTGCGGGGAACACACCCCATGGGTCTCAAATCTCCAGGTACAAGGGAATCTTCCTACATCAAAACATGCATGGGAAACCCAGAAGATGGTATGCCATGAGATCGGGAAAGGTTTCTAAAACGCACCTCATTTCTCCTCTCCTTGTGCTCGGGTTCGCCATTCCAGCCGCTTGACTAACCATCTCCCTACTTGGAGAATCAGCACCTTTAACCTCCTGATTGTACAGGTTGCAATTTGTCCTGAGGATGAACGGGAAGACGCGGAACCAACGAGAGACGAGCCCTAGGTGTTGGGACAGGCATAGGTCACTCCATTTTCCCATCAGGAAGAAGAATGAACCACAGGCTCAGCCTGCCCCCCAGAACCAAAATAGGGCCTGAAGCAATCCTGCGCTTTTGCGGCCAGCTCCCAAAAAAGCGAGGAGACAAATGGAGCTCAGGGGCACTGCAATTCACAAACATGCAGAGTTATAAATGAGAACTCTCGTCCACAAATATATTGAGGGAAGGCAACGAAGAGGATTTGAAAGCAAGGCAGATTTGCAGGAAACAGATTTCAGGAGGTAGATTCGACTCGCCTTTAAAGCACATGAAAAGCGGCAAAACGTTGACAATGATGCCCTTGGCCAAAAAGGGCGTATGCGTTTTTTCCTGAATATATTCAGGAAAAAACGCATACGCCCTTTTTGGCCAACCAAGCAAGCCGGAAGGGCAAATCAGCGCTACAAAGAAGTCTCGCTTGCCCTCGGTCAAAAGGGCCATGCTGAACAAACAGTAAAAACCAGAAAAGCAGGACAGGCCATGGAGACATGGGAGCCTTGCTACGCTGATGGGCGGGATGTAAATTGCCAACAGGCACTCTGGAGAAGAGTACGGTGTGTCCTGAAACAAGTAATAAACACAGCGTAGAGAGCATAGGGCACTTCCACTCAAGGGCGTATAAATTGGGAAAACTAAAAATCAACAAGACACAGGCACCCTAAAGTTTACGGCTGCTCTGTTTCCAAGAACCTCCACTTCGGTACACCTTCAATATCCCAGGAAAGAGAAAAATGGATAAAGAAATGGTGGTACTGGGCACAATGGAATATCACTCAGCCATGAAATCAATGTCATAAGGCTAGTTAGCAGCATGATGAGTGGATTTAGGTACGATGACTCTAAGTGAAATAAGTCACACAGAAAAAGACACTTATCCTAAGATATCGCTTATAGAGGGAATGTCAAAATCGCTACACTTGAACTGAATTACAAAACAGAACAGAGTCACACCTTTAGAAGACACACTATGGCTGCTTAACGGGAAAGGTGAGGTGGGGTGATGCATAAAACAAGGGTTTGGAATTAGCTCAGACACCGCTCCATAAGCCAAATATGTAATAGACAAGGCCTACTCCCTGCTCAGTGAACTGGACTCAACACCCCCTAGTCACCGCACAAGAATATATCTGACTAGTATGAATCTGAAAACCTATGTATCGATATCTCTCTGCAAGTGAATCAAGAGGGTGTAAAGCGGCATAAACACAGCAGGGAAAAGCAGCCAAACCCCATTCTAAACATACATTACTTTAAAAAACCCACAAAGCAAAGACAGTGAAAGAGAGAGAAATTCTTACAAAATCCGTTCAGGGTCTCTGATGCAACCTGGATTGACCATATCTAGACCCACAGCTGGATGAGACATAAGGCTGGACACTCTTGGGGCTGAGAGGATTGGTGAGGTTGGGTGAGCAAATGCAGATACTTTAAAGTAATACCGCGGGGTACCCACCCCATGGGTCTCAAATCTCCAGGTACAAGGGAATCTTCCTACATCAAAACATGCATGGGAAACCCAGAAGATGGTATGCCGTGAGATCGGGAAAGGTTTCTAAAACGCACCTCATTTCTCCTCTCCTTGTGCTCGGGTTCGCCATTCCAGCCGCTTGACTAACCATCTCCCTACTTGGAGAATCAGCACCTTTAACCTACTGTTTCGTCCAGGTTGCAATTTGTCCTGAGGATGAACGGGAAGACGGGGAACCAACGAAAGACTAGCCCTAGGTGTTGGGACAGGCACAGGTCACTCCATTTTGCCATCAGGAAGAAGAATGAACCACAGGCTCAGCCTGCCCCCAGAACCAAAATAGGGCCTGAAGCAATCCTGCGCTTTTGCGGCCAGCTCCCAAAAAAGCGAGGAGACAAATGGAGCTCAGGGGCACTGCAATTCACAAACGTGCAGAGTTATAAATGAGAACTCTCGTCCACAAATATATTGAGGGAAGGCAACGAAGAGGATTTGAAAGCAAGGCAGATTTGCAGGAAACAGATTTCAGGAGGTAGATTCGACTCGCCTTTAAAGCACATGAAAAGCGGCAAAACGTTGACAGTGATGCCCTTGGCCAAAAAGGGCGTATGCGTTTTTTCCTGAATATATTCAGGAAAAAACGCATACGCCCTTTTTGGCCAACCAAGCAAGCCGGAAGGGCAAATCAGCGCTACAAAGAAGTCTCGCTTGCCCTCGGTCAAAAGGGCCATGCTGAACAAAGTGTAAAAACCAGAAAAGCAGGACAGGCCATGGAGACATGGAAGCCTTGCTACGCTGATGGGCGGGATGTAAATTGCCAACAGGCACTCTGGAGAAGAGTACGGTGTGTCCTGAAACAAGTAATAAACACAGCGTTGAGAGCATAGGGCACTTCCACTCATGGGCGTATAAATTGGGAAAACTAAAAATCAACAAGACACAGGCACCCTAAAGTTTACGGCTGCTCTGTTTCCAAGAACCTCCACTTCGGTACACCTTCAATATCCCAGGAAAGAGAAAAATGGATAAAGAAATGGTGGTACTTGGCACAGTGGAATATCACTCAGCCATGAAATCAATGTCATAAGGCTAGTTAGCAGCATGATGAGTGGATTTAGATACGATGATTCTAAGTGAAATAAGTCACACAGAAAAAGACACTTATCCTAAGATATCGCTTATAGAGGGAATGTCAAAATCGCTACACTTGAACTGAATTACAAAACAGAACAGAGTCACACCTTTAGAAGACACACTATGGCTGCTTAACGGGAAAGGTGAGGTGGGGTGATGCATAAAACAAGGGTTTGAAATTAGCTCAGACACCGCTCCATAAGCCAAATATGTAATAGACAAGGCCTACTCCCTGCTCAGTGAACTGGACTCAACACCCCCTAGTCACCGCACAAGAATATATCTGACTAGTAAGAATCTGAAAACCTATGTATCGATATCTCTCTGCAAGTGAATCAAGAGGGTGTAAAGCGGCATCAACACAGCAGGGAAAAGCAGCCAAGCCCGATTCTAAACATAAATTACTTTAAAAAACCCACAAAACAAAGACAGTGAAAGAGAGAGAAATTCTTACAAAATCCGTTCAGGGTCTATGATGCAACCTGGATTGACCATATCAAGACCCACAGCTGGATGAGACATAAGGCTGGACATTCTTGGGGCTGAGAGGGTTGGTGAGGTTGGGTGAGCAAATGCAGATACTTTAAAGTAACACTGCGGGGAACACACCCCATGGGTCTCAAATCTCCAGGTACAAGGGAATCTTCCTACATCAAAACATGCATGGGAAACCCAGAAGATGGTATGCCATGAGATCGGGAAAGGTTTCTAAAACGCACCTCATTTCTCCTCTCCTTGTGCTCGGGTTCGCCATTCCAGCCGCTTGACTAACCATCTCCCTACTTGGAGAATCAGCACCTTTAACCTCCTGATTGTACAGGTTGCAATTTGTCCTGAGGATGAACGGGAAGACGCGGAACCAACGAGAGACGAGCCCTAGGTGTTGGGACAGGCATAGGTCACTCCATTTTCCCATCAGGAAGAAGAATGAACCACAGGCTCAGCCTGCCCCCCAGAACCAAAATAGGGCCTGAAGCAATCCTGCGCTTTTGCGGCCAGCTCCCAAAAAAGCGAGGAGACAAATGGAGCTCAGGGGCACTGCAATTCACAAACATGCAGAGTTATAAATGAGAACTCTCGTCCACAAATATATTGAGGGAAGGCAACGAAGAGGATTTGAAAGCAAGGCAGATTTGCAGGAAACAGATTTCAGGAGGTAGATTCGACTCGCCTTTAAAGCACATGAAAAGCGGCAAAACGTTGACAATGATGCCCTTGGCCAAAAAGGGCGTATGCGTTTTTTCCTGAATATATTCAGGAAAAAACGCATACGCCCTTTTTGGCCAACCAAGCAAGCCGGAAGGGCAAATCAGCGCTACAAAGAAGTCTCGCTTGCCCTCGGTCAAAAGGGCCATGCTGAACAAACAGTAAAAACCAGAAAAGCAGGACAGGCCATGGAGACATGGGAGCCTTGCTACGCTGATGGGCGGGATGTAAATTGCCAACAGGCACTCTGGAGAAGAGTACGGTGTGTCCTGAAACAAGTAATAAACACAGCGTAGAGAGCATAGGGCACTTCCACTCAAGGGCGTATAAATTGGGAAAACTAAAAATCAACAAGACACAGGCACCCTAAAGTTTACGGCTGCTCTGTTTCCAAGAACCTCCACTTCGGTACACCTTCAATATCCCAGGAAAGAGAAAAATGGATAAAGAAATGGTGGTACTTGGCACAATGGAATATCACTCAGCCATGAAATCAATGTCATAAGGCTAGTTAGCAGCATGATGAGTGGATTTAGGTACGATGATTCTAAGTGAAATAAGTCACACAGAAAAAGACACTTATCCTAAGATATCGCTTATAGAGGGAATGTCAAAATCGCTACACTTGAACTGAATTACAAAACAGAACAGAGTCACACCTTTAGAAGACACACTATGGCTGCTTAACGGGAAAGGTGAGGTGGGGTGATGCATAAAACAAGGGTTTGGAATTAGCCCAGACACCGCTCCATAAGCCAAATATGTAATAGACAAGGCCTACTCCCTGCTCAGTGAACTGGACTCAACACCCCCTAGTCACCGCACAAGAATATATCTGACTAGTATGAATCTGAAAACCTATGTATCGATATCTCTCTGCAAGTGAATCAAGAGGGTGTAAAGCGGCATAAACACAGCAGGGAAAAGCAGCCAAACCCCATTCTAAACATACATTACTTTAAAAAACCCACAAAGCAAAGACAGTGAAAGAGAGAGAAATTCTTACAAAATCCGTTCAGGGTCTCTGATGCAACCTGGATTGACCATATCTACACCCACAGCTGGATGAGACATAAGGCTGGACACTCTTGGGGCTGAGAGGATTGGTGAGGTTGGGTGAGCAAATGCAGATACTTTAAAGTAATACCGCGGGGTACCCACCCCATGGGTCTCAAATCTCCAGGTACAAGGGAATCTTCCTACATCAAAACATGCATGGGAAACCCAGAAGATGGTATGCCGTGAGATCGGGAAAGGTTTCTAAAACGCACCTCATTTCTCCTCTCCTTGTGCTCGGGTTCGCCATTCCAGCCGCTTGACTAACCATCTCCCTACTTGGAGAATCAGCACCTTTAACCTACTGTTTCGTCCAGGTTGCAATTTGTCCTGAGGATGAACGGGAAGACGGGGAACCAACGAAAGACTAGCCCTAGGTGTTGGGACAGGCACAGGTCACTCCATTTTCCCATCAGGAAGAAGAATGAACCACAGGCTCAGCCTGCCCCCCAGAACCAAAATAGGGCCTGAAGCAATCCTGCGCTTTTGCGGCCAGCTCCCAAAAAAGCGAGGAGACAAATGGAGCTCAGGGGCACTGCAATTCACAAACGTGCAGAGTTATAAATGAGAACTCTCGTCCACAAATATATTGAGGGAAGGCAACGAAGAGGATTTGAAAGCAAGGCAGATTTGCAGGAAACAGATTTCAGGAGGTAGATTCGACTCGCCTTTAAAGCACATGAAAAGCGGCAAAACGTTGACAATGATGCCCTTGGCCAAAAAGGGCGTATGCGTTTTTTCCTGAATATATTCAGGAAAAAACGCATACGCCCTTTTTGGCCAACCAAGCAAGCCGGAAGGGCAAATCAGCGCTACAAAGAAGTCTCGCTTGCCCTCGGTCAAAAGGGCCATGCTGAACAAAGTGTAAAAACCAGAAAAGCAGGACAGGCCATGGAGACATGGAAGCCTTGCTACGCTGATGGGCGGGATGTAAATTGCCAACAGGCACTCTGGAGAAGAGTACGGTGTGTCCTGAAACAAGTAATAAACACAGCGTTGAGAGCATAGGGCACTTCCACTCATGGGCGTATAAATTGGGAAAACTAAAAATCAACAAGACACAGGCACCCTAAAGTTTACGGCTGCTCTGTTTCCAAGAACCTCCACTTCGGTACACCTTCAATATCCCAGGAAAGAGAAAAATGGATAAAGAAATGGTGGTACTTGGCACAGTGGAATATCACTCAGCCATGAAATCAATGTCATAAGGCTAGTTAGCAGCATGATGAGTGGATTTAGATACGATGATTCTAAGTGAAATAAGTCACACAGAAAAAGACACTTATCCTAAGATATCGCTTATAGAGGGAATGTCAAAATCGCTACACTTGAACTGAATTACAAAACAGAACAGAGTCACACCTTTAGAAGACACACTATGGCTGCTTAACGGGAAAGGTGAGGTGGGGTGATGCATAAAACAAGGGTTTGAAATTAGCTCAGACACCGCTCCATAAGCCAAATATGTAATAGACAAGGCCTACTCCCTGCTCAGTGAACTGGACTCAACACCCCCTAGTCACCGCACAAGAATATATCTGACTAGTAAGAATCTGAAAACCTATGTATCGATATCTCTCTGCAAGTGAATCAAGAGGGTGTAAAGCGGCATCAACACAGCAGGGAAAAGCAGCCAAGCCCGATTCTAAACATAAATTACTTTAAAAAACCCACAAAACAAAGACAGTGAAAGAGAGAGAAATTCTTACAAAATCCGTTCAGGGTCTATGATGCAACCTGGATTGACCATATCAAGACCCACAGCTGGATGAGACATAAGGCTGGACATTCTTGGGGCTGAGAGGGTTGGTGAGGTTGGGTGAGCAAATGCAGATACTTTAAAGTAACACTGCGGGGAACACACCCCATGGGTCTCAAATCTCCAGGTACAAGGGAATCTTCCTACATCAAAACATGCATGGGAAACCCAGAAGATGGTATGCCATGAGATCGGGAAAGGTTTCTAAAACGCACCTCATTTCTCCTCTCCTTGTGCTCGGGTTCGCCATTCCAGCCGCTTGACTAACCATCTCCCTACTTGGAGAATCAGCACCTTTAACCTCCTGATTGTACAGGTTGCAATTTGTCCTGAGGATGAACGGGAAGACGCGGAACCAACGAGAGACGAGCCCTAGGTGTTGGGACAGGCATAGGTCACTCCATTTTCCCATCAGGAAGAAGAATGAACCACAGGCTCAGCCTGCCCCCCAGAACCAAAATAGGGCCTGAAGCAATCCTGCGCTTTTGCGGCCAGCTCCCAAAAAAGCGAGGAGACAAATGGAGCTCAGGGGCACTGCAATTCACAAACATGCAGAGTTATAAATGAGAACTCTCGTCCACAAATATATTGAGGGAAGGCAACGAAGAGGATTTGAAAGCAAGGCAGATTTGCAGGAAACAGATTTCAGGAGGTAGATTCGACTCGCCTTTAAAGCACATGAAAAGCGGCAAAACGTTGACAATGATGCCCTTGGCCAAAAAGGGCGTATGCGTTTTTTCCTGAATATATTCAGGAAAAAACGCATACGCCCTTTTTGGCCAACCAAGCAAGCCGGAAGGGCAAATCAGCGCTACAAAGAAGTCTCGCTTGCCCTCGGTCAAAAGGGCCATGCTGAACAAACAGTAAAAACCAGAAAAGCAGGACAGGCCATGGAGACATGGGAGCCTTGCTACGCTGATGGGCGGGATGTAAATTGCCAACAGGCACTCTGGAGAAGAGTACGGTGTGTCCTGAAACAAGTAATAAACACAGCGTAGAGAGCATAGGGCACTTCCACTCAAGGGAGTATAAATTGGGAAAACTAAAAATCAACAAGACACAGGCACCCTAAAGTTTACGGCTGCTCTGTTTCCAAGAACCTCCACTTCGGTACACCTTCAATATCCCAGGAAAGAGAAAAATGGATAAAGAAATGGTGGTACTTGGCACAATGGAATATCACTCAGCCATGAAATCAATGTCATAAGGCTAGTTAGCAGCATGATGAGTGGATTTAGGTACGATGATTCTAAGTGAAATAAGTCACACAGAAAAAGACACTTATCCTAAGATATCGCTTATAGAGGGAATGTCAAAATCGCTACACTTGAACTGAATTACAAAACAGAACAGAGTCACACCTTTAGAAGACACACTATGGCTGCTTAACGGGAAAGGTGAGGTGGGGTGATGCATAAAACAAGGGTTTGGAATTAGCCCAGACACCGCTCCATAAGCCAAATATGTAATAGACAAGGCCTACTCCCTGCTCAGTGAACTGGACTCAACACCCCCTAGTCACCGCACAAGAATATATCTGACTAGTATGAATCTGAAAACCTATGTATCGATATCTCTCTGCAAGTGAATCAAGAGGGTGTAAAGCGGCATAAACACAGCAGGGAAAAGCAGCCAAACCCCATTCTAAACATACATTACTTTAAAAAACCCACAAAGCAAAGACAGTGAAAGAGAGAGAAATTCTTACAAAATCCGTTCAGGGTCTCTGATGCAACCTGGATTGACCATATCTACACCCACAGCTGGATGAGACATAAGGCTGGACACTCTTGGGGCTGAGAGGATTGGTGAGGTTGGGTGAGCAAATGCAGATACTTTAAAGTAATACCGCGGGGTACCCACCCCATGGGTCTCAAATCTCCAGGTACAAGGGAATCTTCCTACATCAAAACATGCATGGGAAACCCAGAAGATGGTATGCCGTGAGATCGGGAAAGGTTTCTAAAACGCACCTCATTTCTCCTCTCCTTGTGCTCGGGTTCGCCATTCCAGCCGCTTGACTAACCATCTCCCTACTTGGAGAATCAGCACCTTTAACCTACTGTTTCGTCCAGGTTGCAATTTGTCCTGAGGATGAACGGGAAGACGGGGAACCAACGAAAGACTAGCCCTAGGTGTTGGGACAGGCACAGGTCACTCCATTTTCCCATCAGGAAGAAGAATGAACCACAGGCTCAGCCTGCCCCCCAGAACCAAAATAGGGCCTGAAGCAATCCTGCGCTTTTGCGGCCAGCTCCCAAAAAAGCGAGGAGACAAATGGAGCTCAGGGGCACTGCAATTCACAAACGTGCAGAGTTATAAATGAGAACTCTCGTCCACAAATATATTGAGGGAAGGCAACGAAGAGGATTTGAAAGCAAGGCAGATTTGCAGGAAACAGATTTCAGGAGGTAGATTCGACTCGCCTTTAAAGCACATGAAAAGCGGCAAAACGTTGACAATGATGCCCTTGGCCAAAAAGGGCGTATGCGTTTTTTCCTGAATATATTCAGGAAAAAACGCATACGCCCTTTTTGGCCAACCAAGCAAGCCGGAAGGGCAAATCAGCGCTACAAAGAAGTCTCGCTTGCCCTCGGTCAAAAGGGCCATGCTGAACAAAGTGTAAAAACCAGAAAAGCAGGACAGGCCATGGAGACATGGAAGCCTTGCTACGCTGATGGGCGGGATGTAAATTGCCAACAGGCACTCTGGAGAAGAGTACGGTGTGTCCTGAAACAAGTAATAAACACAGCGTTGAGAGCATAGGGCACTTCCACTCATGGGCGTATAAATTGGGAAAACTAAAAATCAACAAGACACAGGCACCCTAAAGTTTACGGCTGCTCTGTTTCCAAGAACCTCCACTTCGGTACACCTTCAATATCCCAGGAAAGAGAAAAATGGATAAAGAAATGGTGGTACTTGGCACAGTGGAATATCACTCAGCCATGAAATCAATGTCATAAGGCTAGTTAGCAGCATGATGAGTGGATTTAGATACGATGATTCTAAGTGAAATAAGTCACACAGAAAAAGACACTTATCCTAAGATATCGCTTATAGAGGGAATGTCAAAATCGCTACACTTGAACTGAATTACAAAACAGAACAGAGTCACACCTTTAGAAGACACACTATGGCTGCTTAACGGGAAAGGTGAGGTGGGGTGATGCATAAAACAAGGGTTTGAAATTAGCTCAGACACCGCTCCATAAGCCAAATATGTAATAGACAAGGCCTACTCCCTGCTCAGTGAACTGGACTCAACACCCCCTAGTCACCGCACAAGAATATATCTGACTAGTAAGAATCTGAAAACCTATGTATCGATATCTCTCTGCAAGTGAATCAAGAGGGTGTAAAGCGGCATCAACACAGCAGGGAAAAGCAGCCAAGCCCGATTCTAAACATAAATTACTTTAAAAAACCCACAAAACAAAGACAGTGAAAGAGAGAGAAATTCTTACAAAATCCGTTCAGGGTCTATGATGCAACCTGGATTGACCATATCAAGACCCACAGCTGGATGAGACATAAGGCTGGACATTCTTGGGGCTGAGAGGGTTGGTGAGGTTGGGTGAGCAAATGCAGATACTTTAAAGTAACACTGCGGGGAACACACCCCATGGGTCTCAAATCTCCAGGTACAAGGGAATCTTCCTACATCAAAACATGCATGGGAAACCCAGAAGATGGTATGCCATGAGATCGGGAAAGGTTTCTAAAACGCACCTCATTTCTCCTCTCCTTGTGCTCGGGTTCGCCATTCCAGCCGCTTGACTAACCATCTCCCTACTTGGAGAATCAGCACCTTTAACCTCCTGATTGTACAGGTTGCAATTTGTCCTGAGGATGAACGGGAAGACGCGGAACCAACGAGAGACGAGCCCTAGGTGTTGGGACAGGCATAGGTCACTCCATTTTCCCATCAGGAAGAAGAATGAACCACAGGCTCAGCCTGCCCCCCAGAACCAAAATAGGGCCTGAAGCAATCCTGCGCTTTTGCGGCCAGCTCCCAAAAAAGCGAGGAGACAAATGGAGCTCAGGGGCACTGCAATTCACAAACATGCAGAGTTATAAATGAGAACTCTCGTCCACAAATATATTGAGGGAAGGCAACGAAGAGGATTTGAAAGCAAGGCAGATTTGCAGGAAACAGATTTCAGGAGGTAGATTCGACTCGCCTTTAAAGCACATGAAAAGCGGCAAAACGTTGACAATGATGCCCTTGGCCAAAAAGGGCGTATGCGTTTTTTCCTGAATATATTCAGGAAAAAACGCATACGCCCTTTTTGGCCAACCAAGCAAGCCGGAAGGGCAAATCAGCGCTACAAAGAAGTCTCGCTTGCCCTCGGTCAAAAGGGCCATGCTGAACAAACAGTAAAAACCAGAAAAGCAGGACAGGCCATGGAGACATGGGAGCCTTGCTACGCTGATGGGCGGGATGTAAATTGCCAACAGGCACTCTGGAGAAGAGTACGGTGTGTCCTGAAACAAGTAATAAACACAGCGTAGAGAGCATAGGGCACTTCCACTCAAGGGAGTATAAATTGGGAAAACTAAAAATCAACAAGACACAGGCACCCTAAAGTTTACGGCTGCTCTGTTTCCAAGAACCTCCACTTCGGTACACCTTCAATATCCCAGGAAAGAGAAAAATGGATAAAGAAATGGTGGTACTTGGCACAATGGAATATCACTCAGCCATGAAATCAATGTCATAAGGCTAGTTAGCAGCATGATGAGTGGATTTAGGTACGATGATTCTAAGTGAAATAAGTCACACAGAAAAAGACACTTATCCTAAGATATCGCTTATAGAGGGAATGTCAAAATCGCTACACTTGAACTGAATTACAAAACAGAACAGAGTCACACCTTTAGAAGACACACTATGGCTGCTTAACGGGAAAGGTGAGGTGGGGTGATGCATAAAACAAGGGTTTGGAATTAGCCCAGACACCGCTCCATAAGCCAAATATGTAATAGACAAGGCCTACTCCCTGCTCAGTGAACTGGACTCAACACCCCCTAGTCACCGCACAAGAATATATCTGACTAGTATGAATCTGAAAACCTATGTATCGATATCTCTCTGCAAGTGAATCAAGAGGGTGTAAAGCGGCATAAACACAGCAGGGAAAAGCAGCCAAACCCCATTCTAAACATACATTACTTTAAAAAACCCACAAAGCAAAGACAGTGAAAGAGAGAGAAATTCTTACAAAATCCGTTCAGGGTCTCTGATGCAACCTGGATTGACCATATCTACACCCACAGCTGGATGAGACATAAGGCTGGACACTCTTGGGGCTGAGAGGATTGGTGAGGTTGGGTGAGCAAATGCAGATACTTTAAAGTAATACCGCGGGGTACCCACCCCATGGGTCTCAAATCTCCAGGTACAAGGGAATCTTCCTACATCAAAACATGCATGGGAAACCCAGAAGATGGTATGCCGTGAGATCGGGAAAGGTTTCTAAAACGCACCTCATTTCTCCTCTCCTTGTGCTCGGGTTCGCCATTCCAGCCGCTTGACTAACCATCTCCCTACTTGGAGAATCAGCACCTTTAACCTACTGTTTCGTCCAGGTTGCAATTTGTCCTGAGGAAGAACGGGAAGACGCGGAACCAACGAAAGACTAGCCCTAGGTGTTGGGACAGGCACAGGTCACTCCATTTTCCCATCAGGAAGAAGAATGAACCACAGGCTCAGCCTGCCCCCCAGAACCAAAATAGGGCCTGAAGCAATCCTGCGCTTTTGCGGCCAGCTCCCAAAAAAGCGAGGAGACAAATGGAGCTCAGGGGCACTGCAATTCACAAACGTGCAGAGTTATAAATGAGAACTCTCGTCCACAAATATATTGAGGGAAGGCAACGAAGAGGATTTGAAAGCAAGGCAGATTTGCAGGAAACAGATTTCAGGAGGTAGATTCGACTCGCCTTTAAAGCACATGAAAAGCGGCAAAACGTTGACAATGATGCCCTTGGCCAAAAAGGGCGTATGCGTTTTTTCCTGAATATATTCAGGAAAAAACGCATACGCCCTTTTTGGCCAACCAAGCAAGCCGGAAGGGCAAATCAGCGCTACAAAGAAGTCTCGCTTGCCCTCGGTCACAAGGGCCATGCTGAACAAAGTGTAAAAACCAGAAAAGCAGGACAGGCCATGGAGACATGGAAGCCTTGCTACGCTGATGGGCGGGATGTAAATTGCCAACAGGCACTCTGGAGAAGAGTACGGTGTGTCCTGAAACAAGTAATAAACACAGCGTTGAGAGCATAGGGCACTTCCACTCATGGGCGTATAAATTGGGAAAACTAAAAATCAACAAGACACAGGCACCCTAAAGTTTACGGCTGCTCTGTTTCCAAGAACCTCCACTTCGGTACACCTTCAATATCCCAGGAAAGAGAAAAATGGATAAAGAAATGGTGGTACTTGGCACAGTGGAATATCACTCAGCCATGAAATCAATGTCATAAGGCTAGTTAGCAGCATGATGAGTGGATTTAGATACGATGATTCTAAGTGAAATAAGTCACACAGAAAAAGACACTTATCCTAAGATATCGCTTATAGAGGGAATGTCAAAATCGCTACACTTGAACTGAATTACAAAACAGAACAGAGTCACACCTTTAGAAGACACACTATGGCTGCTTAACGGGAAAGGTGAGGTGGGGTGATGCATAAAACAAGGGTTTGAAATTAGCTCAGACACCGCTCCATAAGCCAAATATGTAATAGACAAGGCCTACTCCCTGCTCAGTGAACTGGACTCAACACCCCCTAGTCACCGCACAAGAATATATCTGACTAGTAAGAATCTGAAAACCTATGTATCGATATCTCTCTGCAAGTGAATCAAGAGGGTGTAAAGCGGCATCAACACAGCAGGGAAAAGCAGCCAAGCCCGATTCTAAACATAAATTACTTTAAAAAACCCACAAAACAAAGACAGTGAAAGAGAGAGAAATTCTTACAAAATCCATTCAGGGTCTATGATGCAACCTGGATTGACCATATCAAGACCCACAGCTGGATGAGACATAAGGCTGGACATTCTTGGGGCTGAGAGGGTTGGTGAGGTTGGGTGAGCAAATGCAGATACTTTAAAGTAACACTGCGGGGAACACACCCCATGGGTCTCAAATCTCCAGGTACAAGGGAATCTTCCTACATCAAAACATGCATGGGAAACCCAGAAGATGGTATGCCATGAGATCGGGAAAGGTTTCTAAAACGCACCTAATTTCTCCTCTCCTTGTGCTCGGGTTCGCCATTCCAGCCGCTTGACTAACCATCTCCCTACTTGGAGAATCAGCACCTTTAACCTCCTGATTGTACAGGTTGCAATTTGTCCTGAGGATGAACGGGAAGACGCGGAACCAACGAGAGACGAGCCCTAGGTGTTGGGACAGGCATAGGTCACTCCATTTTCCCATCAGGAAGAAGAATGAACCACAGGCTCAGCCTGCCCCCCAGAACCAAAATAGGGCCTGAAGCAATCCTGCGCTTTTGCGGCCAGCTCCCAAAAAAGCGAGGAGACAAATGGAGCTCAGGGGCACTGCAATTCACAAACGTGCAGAGTTATAAATGAGAACTCTCGTCCACAAATATATTGAGGGAAGGCAACGAAGAGGATTTGAAAGCAAGGCAGATTTGCAGGAAACAGATTTCAGGAGGTAGATTCGACTCGCCTTTAAAGCACATGAAAAGCGGCAAAACGTTGACAATGATGCCCTTGGCCAAAAAGGGCGTATGCGTTTTTTCCTGAATATATTCAGGAAAAAACGCATACGCCCTTTTTGGCCAACCAAGCAAGCCGGAAGGGCAAATCAGCGCTACAAAGAAGTCTCGCTTGCCCTCGGTCAAAAGGGCCATGCTGAACAAACAGTAAAAACCAGAAAAGCAGGACAGGCCATGGAGACATGGGAGCCTTGCTACGCTGATGGGCGGGATGTAAATTGCCAACAGGCACTCTGGAGAAGAGTACGGTGTGTCCTGAAACAAGTAATAAACACAGCGTAGAGAGCATAGGGCACTTCCACTCAAGGGCGTATAAATTGGGAAAACTAAAAATCAACAAGACACAGGCACCCTAAAGTTTACGGCTGCTCTGTTTCCAAGAACCTCCACTTCGGTACACCTTCAATATCCCAGGAAAGAGAAAAATGGATAAAGAAATGGTGGTACTTGGCACAATGGAATATCACTCAGCCATGAAATCAATGTCATAAGGCTAGTTAGCAGCATGATGAGTGGATTTAGGTACGATGATTCTAAGTGAAATAAGTCACACAGAAAAAGACACTTATCCTAAGATATCGCTTATAGAGGGAATGTCAAAATCGCTACACTTGAACTGAATTACAAAACAGAACAGAGTCACACCTTTAGAAGACACACTATGGCTGCTTAACGGGAAAGGTGAGGTGGGGTGATGCATAAAACAAGGGTTTGGAATTAGCCCAGACACCGCTCCATAAGCCAAATATGTAATAGACAAGGCCTACTCCCTGCTCAGTGAACTGGACTCAACACCCCCTAGTCACCGCACAAGAATATATCTGACTAGTATGAATCTGAAAACCTATGTATCGATATCTCTCTGCAAGTGAATCAAGAGGGTGTAAAGCGGCATAAACACAGCAGGGAAAAGCAGCCAAACCCCATTCTAAACATACATTACTTTAAAAAACCCACAAAGCAAAGACAGTGAAAGAGAGAGAAATTCTTACAAAATCCGTTCAGGGTCTCTGATGCAACCTGGATTGACCATATCTACACCCACAGCTGGATGAGACATAAGGCTGGACACTCTTGGGGCTGAGAGGATTGGTGAGGTTGGGTGAGCAAATGCAGATACTTTAAAGTAATACCGCGGGGTACCCACCCCATGGGTCTCAAATCTCCAGGTACAAGGGAATCTTCCTACATCAAAACATGCATGGGAAACCCAGAAGATGGTATGCCGTGAGATCGGGAAAGGTTTCTAAAACGCACCTCATTTCTCCTCTCCTTGTGCTCGGGTTCGCCATTCCAGCCGCTTGACTAACCATCTCCCTACTTGGAGAATCAGCACCTTTAACCTACTGTTTCGTCCAGGTTGCAATTTGTCCTGAGGATGAACGGGAAGACGGGGAACCAACGAAAGACTAGCCCTAGGTGTTGGGACAGGCACAGGTCACTCCATTTTCCCATCAGGAAGAAGAATGAACCACAGGCTCAGCCTGCCCCCCAGAACCAAAATAGGGCCTGAAGCAATCCTGCGCTTTTGCGGCCAGCTCCCAAAAAAGCGAGGAGACAAATGGAGCTCAGGGGCACTGCAATTCACAAACGTGCAGAGTTATAAATGAGAACTCTCGTCCACAAATATATTGAGGGAAGGCAACGAAGAGGATTTGAAAGCAAGGCAGATTTGCAGGAAACAGATTTCAGGAGGTAGATTCGACTCGCCTTTAAAGCACATGAAAAGCGGCAAAACGTTGACAATGATGCCCTTGGCCAAAAAGGGCGTATGCGTTGTTTCCTGAATATATTCAGGAAAAAACGCATACGCCCTTTTTGGCCAACCAAGCAAGCCGGAAGGGCAAATCAGCGCTACAAAGAAGTCTCGCTTGCCCTCGGTCAAAAGGGCCATGCTGAACAAAGTGTAAAAACCAGAAAAGCAGGACAGGCCATGGAGACATGGAAGCCTTGCTACGCTGATGGGCGGGATGTAAATTGCCAACAGGCACTCTGGAGAAGAGTACGGTGTGTCCTGAAACAAGTAATAAACACAGCGTTGAGAGCATAGGGCACTTCCACTCATGGGCGTATAAATTGGGAAAACTAAAAATCAACAAGACACAGGCACCCTAAAGTTTACGGCTGCTCTGTTTCCAAGAACCTCCACTTCGGTACACCTTCAATATCCCAGGAAAGAGAAAAATGGATAAAGAAATGGTGGTACTTGGCACAGTGGAATATCACTCAGCCATGAAATCAATGTCATAAGGCTAGTTAGCAGCATGATGAGTGGATTTAGATACGATGATTCTAAGTGAAATAAGTCACACAGAAAAAGACACTTATCCTAAGATATCGCTTATAGAGGGAATGTCAAAATCGCTACACTTGAACTGAATTACAAAACAGAACAGAGTCACACCTTTAGAAGACACACTATGGCTGCTTAACGGGAAAGGTGAGGTGGGGTGATGCATAAAACAAGGGTTTGAAATTAGCTCAGACACCGCTCCATAAGCCAAATATGTAATAGACAAGGCCTACTCCCTGCTCAGTGAACTGGACTCAACACCCCCTAGTCACCGCACAAGAATATATCTGACTAGTAAGAATCTGAAAACCTATGTATCGATATCTCTCTGCAAGTGAATCAAGAGGGTGTAAAGCGGCATCAACACAGCAGGGAAAAGCAGCCAAGCCCGATTCTAAACATAAATTACTTTAAAAAACCCACAAAACAAAGACAGTGAAAGAGAGAGAAATTCTTACAAAATCCGTTCAGGGTCTATGATGCAACCTGGATTGACCATATCAAGACCCACAGCTGGATGAGACATAAGGCTGGACATTCTTGGGGCTGAGAGGGTTGGTGAGGTTGGGTGAGCAAATGCAGATACTTTAAAGTAACACTGCGGGGAACACACCCCATGGGTCTCAAATCTCCAGGTACAAGGGAATCTTCCTACATCAAAACATGCATGGGAAACCCAGAAGATGGTATGCCATGAGATCGGGAAAGGTTTCTAAAACGCACCTCATTTCTCCTCTCCTTGTGCTCGGGTTCGCCATTCCAGCCGCTTGACTAACCATCTCCCTACTTGGAGAATCAGCACCTTTAACCTCCTGATTGTACAGGTTGCAATTTGTCCTGAGGATGAACGGGAAGACGCGGAACCAACGAGAGATGAGCCCTAGGTGTTGGGACAGGCATAGGTCACTCCATTTTCCCATCAGGAAGAAGAATGAACCACAGGCTCAGCCTGCCCCCCAGAACCAAAATAGGGCCTGAAGCAATCCTGCGCTTTTGCGGCCAGCTCCCAAAAAAGCGAGGAGACAAATGGAGCTCAGGGGCACTGCAATTCACAAACGTGCAGAGTTATAAATGAGAACTCTCGTCCACAAATATATTGAGGGAAGGCAACGAAGAGGATTTGAAAGCAAGGCAGATTTGCAGGAAACAGATTTCAGGAGGTAGATTCGACTCGCCTTTAAAGCACATGAAAAGCAGCAAAACGTTGACAATGATGCCCTTGGCCAAAAAGGGCGTATGCGTTTTTTCCTGAATATATTCAGGAAAAAACGCATACGCCCTTTTTGGCCAACCAAGCAAGCCGGAAGGGCAAATCAGCGCTACAAAGAAGTCTCGCTTGCCCTCGGTCAAAAGGGCCATGCTGAACAAACAGTAAAAACCAGAAAAGCAGGACAGGCCATGGAGACATGGGAGCCTTGCTACGCTGATGGGCGGGATGTAAATTGCCAACAGGCACTCTGGAGAAGAGTACGGTGTGTCCTGAAACAAGTAATAAACACAGCGTAGAGAGCATAGGGCACTTCCACTCAAGGGCGTATAAATTGGGAAAACTAAAAATCAACAAGACACAGGCACCCTAAAGTTTACGGCTGCTCTGTTTCCAAGAACCTCCACTTCGGTACACCTTCAATATCCCAGGAAAGAGAAAAATGGATAAAGAAATGGTGGTACTTGGCACAGTGGAATATCACTCAGCCATGAAATCAATGTCATAAGGCTAGTTAGCAGCATGATGAGTGGATTTAGGTACGATGACTCTAAGTGAAATAAGTCACACAGAAAAAGACACTTATCCTAAGATATCGCTTATAGAGGGAATGTCAAAATCGCTACACTTGAACTGAATTACAAAACAGAACAGAGTCACACCTTTAGAAGACACACTATGGCTGCTTAACGGGAAAGGTGAGGTGGGGTGATGCATAAAACAAGGGTTTGGAATTAGCTCAGACACCGCTCCATAAGCCAAATATGTAATAGACAAGGCCTACTCCCTGCTCAGTGAACTGGACTCAACACCCCCTAGTCACCGCACAAGAATATATCTGACTAGTATGAATCTGAAAACCTATGTATCGATATCTCTCTGCAAGTGAATCAAGAGGGTGTAAAGCGGCATAAACACAGCAGGGAAAAGCAGCCAAACCCCATTCTAAACATACATTACTTTAAAAAACCCACAAAGCAAAGACAGTGAAAGAGAGAGAAATTCTTACAAAATCCGTTCAGGGTCTCTGATGCAACCTGGATTGACCATATCTAGACCCACAGCTGGATGAGACATAAGGCTGGACACTCTTGGGGCTGAGAGGATTGGTGAGGTTGGGTGAGCAAATGCAGATACTTTAAAGTAATACCGCGGGGTACCCACCCCATGGGTCTCAAATCTCCAGGTACAAGGGAATCTTCCTACATCAAAACATGCATGGGAAACCCAGAAGATGGTATGCCGTGAGATCGGGAAAGGTTTCTAAAACGCACCTCATTTCTCCTCTCCTTGTGCTCGGGTTCGCCATTCCAGCCGCTTGACTAACCATCTCCCTACTTGGAGAATCAGCACCTTTAACCTACTGTTTCGTCCAGTTTGCAATTTGTCCTGAGGATGAACGGGAAGACGGGGAACCAACGAAAGACTAGCCCTAGGTGTTGGGACAGGCACAGGTCACTCCATTTTCCCATCAGGAAGAAGAATGAACCACAGGCTCAGCCTGCCCCCCAGAACCAAAATAGGGCCTGAAGCAATCCTGCGCTTTTGCGGCCAGCTCCCAAAAAAGCGAGGAGACAAATGGAGCTCAGGGGCACTGCAATTCACAAACGTGCAGAGTTATAAATGAGAACTCTCGTCCACAAATATATTGAGGGAAGGCAACGAAGAGGATTTGAAAGCAAGGCAGATTTGCAGGAAACAGATTTCAGGAGGTAGATTCGACTCGCCTTTAAAGCACATGAAAAGCGGCAAAACGTTGACAATGATGCCCTTGGCCAAAAAGGGCGTATGCGTTTTTTCCTGAATATATTCAGGAAAAAACGCATACGCCCTTTTTGGCCAACCAAGCAAGCCGGAAGGGCAAATCAGCGCTACAAAGAAGTCTCGCTTGCCCTCGGTCAAAAGGGCCATGCTGAACAAACAGTAAAAACCAGAAAAGCAGGACAGGCCATGGAGACATGGGAGCCTTGCTACGCTGATGGGCGGGATGTAAATTGCCAACAGGCACTCTGGAGAAGAGTATGGTGTGTCCTGAAACAAGTAATAAACACAGCGTAGAGAGCATAGGGCACTTCCACTCAAGGGAGTATAAATTGGGAAAACTAAAAATCAACAAGACACAGGCACCCTAAAGTTTACGGCTGCTCTGTTTCCAAGAACCTCCACTTCGGTACACCTTCAATATCCCAGGAAAGAGAAAAATGGATAAAGAAATAGTGGTACTTGGCACAGTGGAATATCACTCAGCCATGAAATCAATGTCATAAGGCTAGTTAGCAGCATGATGAGTGGATTTAGATACGATGATTCTAAGTGAAATAAGTCACACAGAAAAAGACACTTATCCTAAGATATCGCTTATAGAGGGAATGTCAAAATCGCTACACTTGAACTGAATTACAAAACAGAACAGAGTCACACCTTTAGAAGACACACTATGGCTGCTTAATGGGAAAGGTGAGGTGGGGTGATGCATAAAACAAGGGTTTGAAATTAGCTCAGACACCGCTCCATAAGCCAAATATGTAATAGACAAGGCCTACTCCCTGCTCAGTGAACTGGACTCAACACCCCCTAGTCACCGCACAAGAATATATCTGACTAGTAAGAATCTGAAAACCTATGTATCGATATCTCTCTGCAAGTGAATCAAGAGGGTGTAAAGCGGCATCAACACAGCAGGGAAAAGCAGCCAAGCCCGATTCTAAACATAAATTACTTTAAAAAACCCACAAAACAAAGACAGTGAAAGAGAGAGAAATTCTTACAAAATCCGTTCAGGGTCTATGATGCAACCTGGATTGACCATATCAAGACCCACAGCTGGATGAGACATAAGGCTGGACATTCTTGGGGCTGAGAGGGTTGGTGAGGTTGGGTGAGCAAATGCAGATACTTTAAAGTAACACTGCGGGGAACACACCCCATGGGTCTCAAATCTCCAGGTACAAGGGAATCTTCCTACATCAAAACATGCATGGGAAACCCAGAAGATGGTATGCCATGAGATCGGGAAAGGTTTCTAAAACGCACCTCATTTCTCCTCTCCTTGTGCTCGGGTTCGCCATTCCAGCCGCTTGACTAACCATCTCCCTACTTGGAGAATCAGCACCTTTAACCTCCTGATTGTACAGGTTGCAATTTGTCCTGAGGATGAACGGGAAGACGCGGAACCAACGAGAGACGAGCCCTAGGTGTTGGGACAGGCATAGGTCACTCCATTTTCCCATCAGGAAGAAGAATGAACCACAGGCTCAGCCTGCCCCCCAGAACCAAAATAGGGCCTGAAGCAATCCTGCGCTTTTGCGGCCAGCTCCCAAAAAAGCGAGGAGACAAATGGAGCTCAGGGGCACTGCAATTCACAAACGTGCAGAGTTATAAATGAGAACTCTCGTCCACAAATATATTGAGGGAAGGCAACGAAGAGGATTTGAAAGCAAGGCAGATTTGCAGGAATCAGATTTCAGGAGGTAGATTCGACTCGCCTTTAAAGCACATGAAAAGCGGCAAAACGTTGACAATGATGCCCTTGGCCAAAAAGGGCGTATGCGTTTTTTCCTGAATATATTCAGGAAAAAACGCATACGCCCTTTTTGGCCAACCAAGCAAGCCGGAAGGGCAAATCAGCGCTACAAAGAAGTCTCGCTTGCCCTCGGTCAAAAGGGCCATGCTGAACAAACAGTAAAAACCAGAAAAGCAGGACAGGCCATGGAGACATGGGAGCCTTGCTACGCTGATGGGCGGGATGTAAATTGCCAACAGGCACTCTGGAGAAGAGTACGGTGTGTCCTGAAACAAGTAATAAACACAGCGTAGAGAGCATAGGGCACTTCCACTCATGGGCGTATAAATTGGGAAAACTAAAAATCAACAAGACACAGGCACCCTAAAGTTTACGGCTGCTCTGTTTCCAAGAACCTCCGCTTCGGTACACCTTCAATATCCCAGGAAAGAGAAAAATGGATAACGAAATGGTGGTACTTGGCACAATGGAATATCACTCAGCCATGAAATCAATGTCATAAGGCTAGTTAGCAGCATGATGAGTGGATTTAGGTACGATGACTCTAAGTGAAATAAGTCACACAGAAAAAGACACTTATCCTAAGATATCGCTTATAGAGGGAATGTCAAAATCGCTACACTTGAACTGAATTACAAAACAGAACAGAGTCACACCTTTAGAAGACACACTATGGCTGCTTAACGGGAAAGGTGAGGTGGGGTGATGCATAAAACAAGGGTTTGAAATTAGCTCAGACACCGCTCCATAAGCCTAATATGTAATAGACAAGGCCTACTCCCTGCTCAGTGAACTGGACTCAACACCCCCTAGTCACCGCACAAGAATATATCTGACTAGTATGAATCTGAAAACCTATGTATCGATATCTCTCTGCAAGTGAATCAAGAGGGTGTAAAGCGGCATAAACACAGCAGGGAAAAGCAGCCAAACCCCATTCTAAACATACATTACTTTAAAAAACCCACAAAGCAAAGACAGTGAAAGAGAGAGAAATTCTTACAAAATCCGTTCAGGGTCTCTGATGCAACCTGGATTGACCATATCTAGACCCACAGCTGGATGAGACATAAGGCTGGACACTCTTGGGGCTGAGAGGATTGGTGAGGTTGGGTGAGCAAATGCAGATACTTTAAAATAATACCGCGGGGTACCCACCCCATGGGTCTCAAATCTCCAGGTACAAGGGAATCTTCCTACATCAAAACATGCATGGGAAACCCAGAAGATGGTATGCCGTGAGATCGGGAAAGGTTTCTAAAACGCACCTCATTTCTCCTCTCCTTGTGCTCGGGTTCACCATTCCAGCCGCTTGACTAACCATCTCCCTACTTGGAGAATCAGCACCTTTAACCTACTGTTTCGTCCAGGTTGCAATTTGTCCTGAGGATGAACGGGAAGACGGGGAACCAACGAAAGACTAGCCCTAGGTGTTGGGACAGGCACAGGTCACTCCATTTTCCCATCAGGAAGAAGAATGAACCACAGGCTCAGCCTGCCCCCCAGAACCAAAATAGGGCCTGAAGCAATCCTGCGCTTTTGCGGCCAGCTCCCAAAAAAGCGAGGAGACAAATGGAGCTCAGGGGCACTGCAATTCACAAACGTGCAGAGTTATAAATGAGAACTCTCGTCCACAAATATATTGAGGGAAGGCAACGAAGAGGATTTGAAAGCAAGGCAGATTTGCAGGAAACAGATTTCAGGAGGTAGATTCGACTCGCCTTTAAAGCACATGAAAAGCGGCAAAACGTTGACAATGATGCCCTTGGCCAAAAAGGGCGTATGCGTTTTTTCCTGAATATATTCAGGAAAAAACGCATACGCCCTTTTTGGCCAACCAAGCAAGCCGGAAGGGCAAATCAGCGCTACAAAGAAGTCTCGCTTGCCCTCGGTCAAAAGGGCCATGCTGAACAAACAGTAAAAACCAGAAAAGCAGGACAGGCCATGGAGACATGGGAGCCTTGCTACGCTGATGGGCGGGATGTAAATTGCCAACAGGCACTCTGGAGAAGAGTACGGTGTGTCCTGAAACAAGTAATAAACACAGCGTAGAGAGCATAGGGCACTTCCACTCAAGGGCGTATAAATTGGGAAAACTAAAAATCAACAAGACACAGGCACCCTAAAGTTTACGGCTGCTCTGTTTCCAAGAACCTCCACTTCGGTACACCTTCAATATCCCAGGAAAGAGAAAAATGGATAAAGAAATGGTGGTACTTGGCACAGTGGAATATCACTCAGCCATGAAATCAATGTCATAAGGCTAGTTAGCAGCATGATGAGTGGATTTAGGTACGATGACTCTAAGTGAAATAAGTCACACAGAAAAAGACACTTATCCTAAGATATCGCTTATAGAGGGAATGTCAAAATCGCTACACTTGAACTGAATTACAAAACAGAACAGAGTCACACCTTTAGAAGACACACTATGGCTGCTTAACGGGAAAGGTGAGGTGGGGTGATGCATAAAACAAGGGTTTGGAATTAGCTCAGACACCGCTCCATAAGCCAAATATGTAATAGACAAGGCCTACTCCCTGCTCAGTGAACTGGACTCAACACCCCCTAGTCACCGCACAAGAATATATCTGACTAGTATGAATCTGAAAACCTATGTATCGATATCTCTCTGCAAGTGAATCAAGAGGGTGTAAAGCGGCATAAACACAGCAGGGAAAAGCAGCCAAACCCCATTCTAAACATACATTACTTTAAAAAACCCACAAAGCAAAGACAGTGAAAGAGAGAGAAATTCTTACAAAATCCGTTCAGGGTCTCTGATGCAACCTGGATTGACCATATCTAGACCCACAGCTGGATGAGACATAAGGCTGGACACTCTTGGGGCTGAGAGGATTGGTGAGGTTGGGTGAGCAAATGCAGATACTTTAAAGTAATACCGCGGGGTACCCACCCCATGGGTCTCAAATCTCCAGGTACAAGGGAATCTTCCTACATCAAAACATGCATGGGAAACCCAGAAGATGGTATGCCGTGAGATCGGGAAAGGTTTCTAAAACGCACCTCATTTCTCCTCTCCTTGTGCTCGGGTTCGCCATTCCAGCCGCTTGACTAACCATCTCCCTACTTGGAGAATCAGCACCTTTAACCTACTGTTTCGTCCAGGTTGCAATTTGTCCTGAGGATGAACGGGAAGACGGGGAACCAACGAAAGACTAGCCCTAGGTGTTGGGACAGGCACAGGTCACTCCATTTTCCCATCAGGAAGAAGAATGAACCACAGGCTCAGCCTGCCCCCCAGAACCAAAATAGGGCCTGAAGCAATCCTGCGCTTTTGCGGCCAGCTCCCAAAAAAGCGAGGAGACAAATGGAGCTCAGGGGCACTGCAATTCACAAACGTGCAGAGTTATAAATGAGAACTCTCGTCCACAAATATATTGAGGGAAGGCAACGAAGAGGATTTGAAAGCAAGGCAGATTTGCAGGAAACAGATTTCAGGAGGTAGATTCGACTCGCCTTTAAAGCACATGAAAAGCGGCAAAACGTTGACAATGATGCCCTTGGCCAAAAAGGGCGTATGCGTTTTTTCCTGAATATATTCAGGAAAAAACGCATACGCCCTTTTTGGCCAACCAAGCAAGCCGGAAGGGCAAATCAGCGCTACAAAGAAGTCTCGCTTGCCCTCGGTCAAAAGGGCCATGCTGAACAAACAGTAAAAACCAGAAAAGCAGGACAGGCCATGGAGACATGGGAGCCTTGCTACGCTGATGGGCGGGATGTAAATTGCCAACAGGCACTCTGGAGAAGAGTATGGTGTGTCCTGAAACAAGTAATAAACACAGCGTAGAGAGCATAGGGCACTTCCACTCAAGGGAGTATAAATTGGGAAAACTAAAAATCAACAAGACACAGGCACCCTAAAGTTTACGGCTGCTCTGTTTCCAAGAACCTCCACTTCGGTACACCTTCAATATCCCAGGAAAGAGAAAAATGGATAAAGAAATGGTGGTACTTGGCACAATGGAATATCACTCAGCCATGAAATCAATGTCATAAGGCTAGTTAGCAGCATGATGAGTGGATTTAGGTACGATGATTCTAAGTGAAATAAGTCACACAGAAAAAGACACTTATCCTAAGATATCGCTTATAGAGGGAATGTCAAAATCGCTACACTTGAACTGAATTACAAAACAGAACAGAGTCACACCTTTAGAAGACACACTATGGCTGCTTAACGGGAAAGGTGAGGTGGGGTGATGCATAAAACAAGGGTTTGGAATTAGCTCAGACACCGCTCCATAAGCCAAATATGTAATAGACAAGGCCTACTCCCTGCTCAGTGAACTGGACTCAACACCCCCTAGTCACCGCACAAGAATATATCTGACTAGTATGAATCTGAAAACCTATGTATCGATATCTCTCTGCAAGTGAATCAAGAGGGTGTAAAGCGGTATAAACACAGCAGGGAAAAGCAGCCAAACCCCATTCTAAACATACATTACTTTAAAAAACCCACAAAGCAAAGACAGTGAAAGAGAGAGAAATTCTTACAAAATCCGTTCAGGGTCTCTGATGCAACCTGGATTGACCATATCTAGACCCACAGCTGGATGAGACATAAGGCTGGACACTCTTGGGGCTGAGAGGATTGGTGAGGTTGGGTGAGCAAATGCAGATACTTTAAAGTAATACCGCGGGGTACCCACCCCATGGGTCTCAAATCTCCAGGTACAAGGGAATCTTCCTACATCAAAACATGCATGGGAAACCCAGAAGATGGTATGCCGTGAGATCGGGAAAGGTTTCTAAAACGCACCTCATTTCTCCTCTCCTTGTGCTCGGGTTCGCCATTCCAGCCGCTTGACTAACCATCTCCCTACTTGGAGAATCAGCACCTTTAACCTACTGTTTCGTCCAGGTTGCAATTTGTCCTGAGGATGAACGGGAAGACGGGGAACCAACGAAAGACTAGCCCTAGGTGTTGGGACAGGCACAGGTCACTCCATTTTCCCATCAGGAAGAAGAATGAACCACAGGCTCAGCCTGCCCCCCAGAACCAAAATAGGGCCTGAAGCAATCCTGCGCTTTTGCGGCCAGCTCCCAAAAAAGCGAGGAGACAAATGGAGCTCAGGGGCACTGCAATTCACAAACGTGCAGAGTTATAAATGAGAACTCTCGTCCACAAATATATTGAGGGAAGGCAACGAAGAGGATTTGAAAGCAAGGCAGATTTGCAGGAAACAGATTTCAGGAGGTAGATTCGACTCGCCTTTAAAGCACATGAAAAGCGGCAAAACGTTGACAATGATGCCCTTGGCCAAAAAGGGCGTATGCGTTTTTTCCTGAATATATTCAGGAAAAAACGCATACGCCCTTTTTGGCCAACCAAGCAAGCCGGAAGGGCAAATCAGCGCTACAAAGAAGTCTCGCTTGCCCTCGGTCAAAAGGGCCATGCTGAACAAAGTGTAAAAACCAGAAAAGCAGGACAGGCCATGGAGACATGGAAGCCTTGCTACGCTGATGGGCGGGATGTAAATTGCCAACAGGCACTCTGGAGAAGAGTACGGTGTGTCCTGAAACAAGTAATAAACACAGCGTAGAGAGCATAGGGCACTTCCACTCATGGGCGTATAAATTGGGAAAACTAAAAATCAACAAGACACAGGCACCCTAAAGTTTACGGCTGCTCTATTTCCAAGAACCTCCACTTCGGTACACCTTCAATATCCCAGGAAAGAGAAAAATGGATAAAGAAATGGTGGTACTTGGCACAGTGGAATATCACTCAGCCATGAAATCAATGTCATAAGGCTAGTTAGCAGCATGATGAGTGGATTTAGATACGATGATTCTAAGTGAAATAAGTCACACAGAAAAAGACACTTATCCTAAGATATCGCTTATAGAGGGAATGTCAAAATCGCTACACTTGAACTGAATTACAAAACAGAACAGAGTCACACCTTTAGAAGACACACTATGGCTGCTTAACGGGAAAGGTGAGGTGGGGTGATGCATAAAACAAGGGTTTGAAATTAGCTCAGACACCGCTCCATAAGCCAAATATGTAATAGACAAGGCCTACTCCCTGCTCAGTGAACTGGACTCAACACCCCCTAGTCACCGCACAAGAATATATCTGACTAGTAAGAATCTGAAAACCTATGTATCGATATCTCTCTGCAAGTGAATCAAGAGGGTGTAAAGCGGCATCAACACAGCAGGGAAAAGCAGCCAAGCCCGATTCTAAACATAAATTACTTTAAAAAACCCACAAAACAAAGACAGTGAAAGAGAGAGAAATTCTTACAAAATCCGTTCAGGGTCTATGATGCAACCTGGATTGACCATATCAAGACCCACAGCTGGATGAGACATAAGGCTGGACATTCTTGGGGCTGAGAGGGTTGGTGAGGTTGGGTGAGCAAATGCAGATACTTTAAAGTAACACTGCGGGGAACACACCCCATGGGTCTCAAATCTCCAGGTACAAGGGAATCTTCCTACATCAAAACATGCATGGGAAACCCAGAAGATGGTATGCCATGAGATCGGGAAAGGTTTCTAAAACGCACCTCATTTCTCCTCTCCTTGTGCTCGGGTTCGCCATTCCAGCCGCTTGACTAACCATCTCCCTACTTGGAGAATCAGCACCTTTAACCTCCTGATTGTACAGGTTGCAATTTGTCCTGAGGATGAACGGGAAGACGCGGAACCAACGAGAGACGAGCCCTAGGTGTTGGGACAGGCATAGGTCACTCCATTTTCCCATCAGGAAGAAGAATGAACCACAGGCTCAGCCTGCCCCCCAGAACCAAAATAGGGCCTGAAGCAATCCTGCGCTTTTGCGGCCAGCTCCCAAAAAAGCGAGGAGACAAATGGAGCTCAGGGGCACTGCAATTCACAAACGTGCAGAGTTATAAATGAGAACTCTCGTCCACAAATATATTGAGGGAAGGCAACGAAGAGGATTTGAAAGCAAGGCAGATTTGCAGGAATCAGATTTCAGGAGGTAGATTCGACTCGCCTTTAAAGCACATGAAAAGCGGCAAAACGTTGACAATGATGCCCTTGGCCAAAAAGGGCGTATGCGTTTTTTCCTGAATATATTCAGGAAAAAACGCATACGCCCTTTTTGGCCAACCAAGCAAGCCGGAAGGGCAAATCAGCGCTACAAAGAAGTCTCGCTTGCCCTCGGTCAAAAGGGCCATGCTGAACAAACAGTAAAAACCAGAAAAGCAGGACAGGCCATGGAGACATGGGAGCCTTGCTACGCTGATGGGCGGGATGTAAATTGCCAACAGGCACTCTGGAGAAGAGTACGGTGTGTCCTGAAACAAGTAATAAACACAGCGTAGAGAGCATAGGGCACTTCCACTCATGGGCGTATAAATTGGGAAAACTAAAAATCAACAAGACACAGGCACCCTAAAGTTTACGGCTGCTCTGTTTCCAAGAACCTCCGCTTCGGTACACCTTCAATATCCCAGGAAAGAGAAAAATGGATAACGAAATGGTGGTACTTGGCACAATGGAATATCACTCAGCCATGAAATCAATGTCATAAGGCTAGTTAGCAGCATGATGAGTGGATTTAGGTACGATGACTCTAAGTGAAATAAGTCACACAGAAAAAGACACTTATCCTAAGATATCGCTTATAGAGGGAATGTCAAAATCGCTACACTTGAACTGAATTACGAAACAGAACAGAGTCACACCTTTAGAAGACACACTATGGCTGCTTAACGGGAAAGGTGAGGTGGGGTGATGCATAAAACAAGGGTTTGAAATTAGCTCAGACACCGCTCCATAAGCCTAATATGTAATAGACAAGGCCTACTCCCTGCTCAGTGAACTGGACTCAACACCCCCTAGTCACCGCACAAGAATATATCTGACTAGTATGAATCTGAAAACCTATGTATCGATATCTCTCTGCAAGTGAATCAAGAGGGTGTAAAGCGGCATAAACACAGCAGGGAAAAGCAGCCAAACCCCATTCTAAACATACATTACTTTAAAAAACCCACAAAGCAAAGACAGTGAAAGAGAGAGAAATTCTTACAAAATCCGTTCAGGGTCTCTGATGCAACCTGGATTGACCATATCTAGACCCACAGCTGGATGAGACATAAGGCTGGACACTCTTGGGGCTGAGAGGATTGGTGAGGTTGGGTGAGCAAATGCAGATACTTTAAAATAATACCGCGGGGTACCCACCCCATGGGTCTCAAATCTCCAGGTACAAGGGAATCTTCCTACATCAAAACATGCATGGGAAACCCAGAAGATGGTATGCCGTGAGATCGGGAAAGGTTTCTAAAACGCACCTCATTTCTCCTCTCCTTGTGCTCGGGTTCACCATTCCAGCCGCTTGACTAACCATCTCCCTACTTGGAGAATCAGCACCTTTAACCTACTGTTTCGTCCAGGTTGCAATTTGTCCTGAGGATGAACGGGAAGACGGGGAACCAACGAAAGACTAGCCCTAGGTGTTGGGACAGGCACAGGTCACTCCATTTTCCCATCAGGAAGAAGAATGAACCACAGGCTCAGCCTGCCCCCCAGAACCAAAATAGGGCCTGAAGCAATCCTGCGCTTTTGCGGCCAGCTCCCAAAAAACCGAGGAGACAAATGGAGCTCAGGGGCACTGCAATTCACAAACGTGCAGAGTTATAAATGAGAACTCTCGTCCACAAATATATTGAGGGAAGGCAACGAAGAGGATTTGAAAGCAAGGCAGATTTGCAGGAAACAGATTTCAGGAGGTAGATTCGACTCGCCTTTAAAGCACATGAAAAGCGGCAAAACGTTGACAATGATGCCCTTGGCCAAAAAGGGCGTATGCGTTTTTTCCTGAATATATTCAGGAAAAAACGCATACGCCCTTTTTGGCCAACCAAGCAAGCCGGAAGGGCAAATCAGCGCTACAAAGAAGTCTCGCTTGCCCTCGGTCAAAAGGGCCATGCTGAACAAAGTGTAAAAACCAGAAAAGCAGGACAGGCCATGGAGACATGGGAGCCTTGCTACGCTGATGGGCGGGATGTAAATTGCCAACAGGCACTCTGGAGAAGAGTACGGTGTGTCCTGAAACAAGTAATAAACACAGCGTAGAGAGCATAGGGAACTTCCACTCAAGGGCGTATAAATTGGGAAAACTAAAAATCAACAAGACACAGGCACCCTAAAGTTTACGGCTGCTCTGTTTCCAAGAACCTCCACTTCGGTACACCTTCAATATCCCAGGAAAGAGAAAAATGGATAAAGAAATGGTGGTACTTGGCACAATGGAATATCACTCAGCCATGAAATAAATGTCATAAGGCTAGTTAGCAGCATGATGAGTGGATTTAGGTACGATGATTCTAAGTGAAATAAGTCACACAGAAAAAGACACTTATCCTAAGATATCGCTTATAGAGGGAATGTCAAAATCGCTACACTTGAACTGAATTACAAAACAGAACAGAGTCACACCTTTAGAAGACACACTATGGCTGCTTAACGGGAAAGGTGAGGTGGGGTGATGCATAAAACAAGGGTTTGAAATTAGCTCAGACACCGCTCCATAAGCCAAATATGTAATAGACAAGGCCTACTCCCTGCTCAGTGAACTGGACTCAACACACCCTAGACACCACACAAGAATATATCTGACTAGTAAGAATCTGAAAACCTATGTATCGATATCTCTCTGCAAGTGAATCAAGAGGGTGTAAAGCGGCATCAACACAGCAGGGAAAAGCAGCCAAGCCCGATTCTAAACATAAATTACTTTAAAAAACCCACAAAACAAAGACAGTGAAAGAGAGAGAAATTCTTACAAAATCCGTTCAGGGTCTATGATGCAACCTGGATTGACCATATCAAGACCCACAGCTGGATGAGACATAAGGCTGGACATTCTTGGGGCTGAGAGGGTTGGTGAGGTTGGGTGAGCAAATGCAGATACTTTAAAGTAACACTGCGGGGAACACACCCCATGGGTCTCAAATCTCCAGGTACAAGGGAATCTTCCTACATCAAAACATGCATGGGAAACCCAGAAGATGGTATGCCATGAGATCGGGAAAGGTTTCTAAAACGCACCTCATTTCTCCTCTCCTTGTGCTCGGGTTCGCCATTCCAGCCGCTTGACTAACCATCTCCCTACTTGGAGAATCAGCACCTTTAACCTCCTGATTGTACAGGTTGCAATTTGTCCTGAGGATGAACGGGAAGACGCGGAACCAACGAGAGACGAGCCCTAGGTGTTGGGACAGGCATAGGTCACTCCATTTTCCCATCAGGAAGAAGAATGAACCACAGGCTCAGCCTGCCCCCCAGAACCAAAATAGGGCCTGAAGCAATCCTGCGCTTTTGCGGCCAGCTCCCAAAAAAGCGAGGAGACAAATGGAGCTCAGGGGCACTGCAATTCACAAACGTGCAGAGTTATAAATGAGAACTCTCGTCCACAAATATATTGAGGGAAGGCAACGAAGAGGATTTGAAAGCAAGGCAGATTTGCAGGAAACAGATTTCAGGAGGTAGATTCGACTCGCCTTTAAAGCACATGAAAAGCGGCAAAACGTTGACAATGATGCCCTTGGCCAAAAAGGGCGTATGCGTTTTTTCCTGAATATATTCAGGACAAAACGCATACGCCCTTTTTGGCCAACCAAGCAAGCCGGAAGGGCAAATCAGCGCTACAAAGAAGTCTCGCTTGCCCTCGGTCAAAAGGGCCATGCTGAACAAACAGTAAAAACCAGAAAAGCAGGACAGGCCATGGAGACATGGGAGCCTTGCTACGCTGATGGGCGGGATGTAAATTGCCAACAGGCACTCTGGAGAAGAGTACGGTGTGTCCTGAAACAAGTAATAAACACAGCGTAGAGAGCATAGGGCACTTCCACTCATGGGCGTATAAATTGGGAAAACTAAAAATCAACAAGACACAGGCACCCTAAAGTTTACGGCTGCTCTGTTTCCAAGAACCTCCGCTTCGGTACACCTTCAATATCCCAGGAAAGAGAAAAATGGATAAAGAAATGGTGGTACTTGGCACAATGGAATATCACTCAGCCATGAAATCAATGTCATAAGGCTAGTTAGCAGCATGATGAGTGGATTTAGGTACGATGACTCTAAGTGAAATAAGTCACACAGAAAAAGACACTTATCCTAAGATATCGCTTATAGAGGGAATGTCAAAATCGCTACACTTGAACTGAATTACAAAACAGAACAGAGTCACACCTTTAGAAGACACACTATGGCTGCTTAACGGGAAAGGTGAGGTGGGGTGATGCATAAAACAAGGGTTTGAAATTAGCTCAGACACCGCTCCATAAGCCAAATATGTAATAGACAAGGCCTACTCCCTGCTCAGTGAACTGGACTCAACACCCCCTAGTCACCGCACAAGAATATATCTGACTAGTATGAATCTGAAAACCTATGTATCGATATCTCTCTGCAAGTGAATCAAGAGGGTGTAAAGCGGCATAAACACAGCAGGGAAAAGCAGCCAAACCCCATTCTAAACATACATTACTTTAAAAAACCCACAAAGCAAAGACAGTGAAAGAGAGAGAAATTCTTACAAAATCCGTTCAGGGTCTCTGATGCAACCTGGATTGACTATATCTAGACCCACAGCTGGATGAGACATAAGGCTGGACACTCTTGGGGCTGAGAGGATTGGTGAGGTTGGGTGAGCAAATGCAGATACTTTAAAATAATACCGCGGGGTACCCACCCCATGGGTCTCAAATCTCCAGGTACAAGGGAATCTTCCTACATCAAAACATGCATGGGAAACCCAGAAGATGGTATGCCGTGAGATCGGGAAAGGTTTCTAAAACGCACCTCATTTCTCCTCTCCTTGTGCTCGGGTTCACCATTCCAGCCGCTTGACTAACCATCTCCCTACTTGGAGAATCAGCACCTTTTACCTACTGTTTCGTCCAGGTTGCAATTTGTCCTGAGGATGAACGGGAAGACGGGGAACCAACGAAAGACTAGCCCTAGGTGTTGGAACAGGCACAGGTCACTCCATTTTCCCATCAGGAAGAAGAATGAACCACAGGCTCAGCCTGCCCCCCAGAACCAAAATAGGGCCTGAAGCAATCCTGCGCTTTTGCGGCCAGCTCCCAAAAAAGCGAGGAGACAAATGGAGCTCAGGGGCACTGCAATTCACAAACGTGCAGAGTTATAAATGAGAACTCTCGTCCACAAATATATTGAGGGAAGGCAACGAAGAGGATTTGAAAGCAAGGCAGATTTGCAGGAAACAGATTTCAGGAGGTAGATTCGACTCGCCTTTAAAGCACATGAAAAGCGGCAAAACGTTGACAATGATGCCCTTGGCCAAAAAGGGCGTATGCGTTTTTTCCTGAATATATTCAGGAAAAAACGCATACGCCCTTTTTGGCCAACCAAGCAAGCCGGAAGGGCAAATCAGCGCTACAAAGAAGTCTCGCTTGCCCTCGGTCAAAAGGGCCATGCTGAACAAAGTGTAAAAACCAGAAAAGCAGGACAGGCCATGGAGACATGGGAGCCTTGCTACGCTGATGGGCGGGATGTAAATTGCCAACAGGCACTCTGGAGAAGAGTACGGTGTGTCCTGAAACAAGTAATAAACACAGCGTAGAGAGCATAGGGCACTTCCACTCAAGGGCGTATAAATTGGGAAAACTAAAAATCAACAAGACACAGGCACCCTAAAGTTTACGGCTGCTCTGTTTCCAAGAACCTCCACTTCGGTACACCTTCAATATCCCAGGAAAGAGAAAAATGGATAAAGAAATGGTGGTACTTGGCACAATGGAATATCACTCAGCCATGAAATCAATGTCATAAGGCTAGTTAGCAGCATGATGAGTGGATTTAAGTACGATGATTCTAAGTGAAATAAGTCACACAGAAAAAGACACTTATCCTAAGATATCGCTTATAGAGGGAATGTCAAAATCGCTACACTTGAACTGAATTACAAAACAGAACAGAGTCACACCTTTAGAAGACACACTATGGCTGCTTAACGGGAAAGGTGAGGTGGGGTGATGCATAAAACAAGGGTTTGAAATTAGCTCACACACCGCTCCATAAGCCAAATATGTAATAGACAAGGCCTACTCCCTGCTCAGTGAACTGGACTCAACACACCCTAGTCACCACACAAGAATATATCTGACTAGTAAGAATCTGAAAACCTATGTATCGATATCTCTCTGGAAGTGAATCAAGAGGGTGTAAAGCGGCATCAACACAGCAGGGAAAAGCAGCCAAGCCCGATTCTAAACATAAATTACTTTAAAAAACCCACAAAACAAAGACAGTGAAAGAGAGAGAAATTCTTACAAAATCCGTTCAGGGTCTATGATGCAACCTGGATTGACCATATCAAGACCCACAGCTGGATGAGACATAAGGCTGGACATTCTTGGGGCTGAGAGGGTTGGTGAGGTTGGGTGAGCAAATGCAGATACTTTAAAGTAACACTGCGGGGAACACACCCCATGGGTCTCAAATCTCCAGGTACAAGGGAATCTTCCTACATCAAAACATGCATGGGAAACCCAGAAGATGGTATGCCATGAGATCGGGAAAGGTTTCTAAAACGCACCTCATTTCTCCTCTCCTTGTGCTCGGGTTCGCCATTCCAGCCGCTTGACTAACCATCTCCCTACTTGGAGAGTCAGCACCTTTAACCTCCTGATTGTACAGGTTGCAATTTGTCCTGAGGATGAACGAGAAGACGCGGAACCAACGAGAGACGAGCCCTAGGTGTTGGGACAGGCATAGGTCACTCCATTTTCCCATCAGGAAGAAGAATGAACCACAGGCTCAGCCTGCCCCCCAGAACCAAAATAGGGCCTGAAGCAATCCTGCGCTTTTGCGGCCAGCTCCCAAAAAAGCGAGGAGACAAATGGAGCTCAGGGGCACTGCAATTCACAAACGTGCAGAGTTATAAATGAGAACTCTCGTCCACAAATATATTGAGGGAAGGCAACGAAGAGGATTTGAAAGCAAGGCAGATTTGCAGGAAACAGATTTCAGGAGGTAGATTCGACTCGCCTTTAAAGCACATGAAAAGCGGCAAAACGTTGACAATGATGCCCTTGGCCAAAAAGGGCGTATGCGTTTTTTCCTGAATATATTCAGGAAAAAACGCATACGCCCTTTTTGGCCAACCAAGCAAGCCGGAAGGGCAAATCAGCGCTACAAAGAAGTCTCGCTTGCCCTCGGTCAAAAGGGCCATGCTGAACAAACAGTAAAAACCAGAAAAGCAGGACAGGCCATGGAGACATGGGAGCCTTGCTACGCTGATGGGCGGGATGTAAATTGCCAACAGGCACTCTGGAGAAGAGTACGGTGTGTCCTGAAACAAGTAATAAACACAGCGTAGAGAGCATAGGGCACTTCCACTCAAGGGCGTATAAATTGGGAAAACTAAAAATCAACAAGACACAGGCACCCTAAAGTTTACGGCTGCTCTGTTTCCAAGAACCTCCACTTCGGTACACCTTCAATATCCCAGGAAAGAGAAAAATGGATAAAGAAATGGTGGTACTTGGCACAATGGAATATCACTCAGCCATGAAATCAATGTCATAAGGCTAGTTAGCAGCATGATGAGTGGATTTAGGTACGATGACTCTAAGTGAAATAAGTCACACAGAAAAAGACACTTATCCTAAGATATCGCTTATAGAGGGAATGTCAAAATCGCTACACTTGAACTGAATTACAAAACAGAACAGAGTCACACCTTTAGAAGACACACTATGGCTGCTTAACGGGAAAGGTGAGGTGGGGTGATGCATAAAACAAGGGTTTGGAATTAGCTCAGACACCGCTCCATAAGCCAAATATGTAATAGACAAGGCCTACTCCCTGCTCAGTGAACTGGACTCAACACCCCCTAGTCACCGCACAAGAATATATCTGACTAGTATGAATCTGAAAACCTATGTATCGATATCTCTCTGCAAGTGAATCAAGAGGGTGTAAAGCGGCATAAACACAGCAGGGAAAAGCAGCCAAACCCCATTCTAAACATACATTACTTTAAAAAACCCACAAAGCAAAGACAGTGAAAGAGAGAGAAATTCTTACAAAATCCGTTCAGGGTCTATGATGCAACCTGGATTGACCATATCTAGACCCACAGCTGGATGAGACATAAGGCTGGACACTCTGGGGCTGAGAGGATTGGTGAGGTTGGGTGAGCAAATGCAGATACTTTAAAGTAACACTGCGGGGAACACACCCCATGGGTCTCAAATCTCCAGGTACAAGGGAATCTTCCTACATCAAAACATGCATGGGAATGCCAGAAGATGGTATGCCAGGATATCGGGAAAGGTTTCTAAAACGCACCTCATTTCTCCTCTCCTTGTGCTCGGGTTCACCATTCCAGCCGCTTGACTAACCCTCTCCCTACTTGGAGAATCAGCACCTTTAACCTCCTGATTGTACAGGTTGCAATTTGTCCTGAGGATGAACGGGAAGACGCGGAACCAACGAGAGACGAGCCCTAGGTGTTGGGACAGGCATAGGTCACTCCATTTTCCCATCAGGAAGAAGAATGAACCACAGGCTCAGCCTGCCCCCCAGAACCAAAATAGGGCCTGAAGCAATCCTGCGCTTTTGCGGCCAGCTCCCAAAAAAGCGAGGAGACAAATGGAGCTCAGGGGCACTGCAATTCACAAACGTGCAGAGTTATAAATGAGAACTCTCGTCCACAAATATATTGAGGGAAGGCAACGAAGAGGATTTGAAAGCAAGGCAGATTTGCAGGAAACAGATTTCAGGAGGTAGATTCGACTCGCCTTTAAAGCACATGAAAAGCGGCAAAACGTTGACAATGATGCCCTTGGCCAAAAAGGGCGTATGCGTTTTTTCCTGAATATATTCAGGAAAAAACGCATACGCCCTTTTTGGCCAACCAAGCAAGCCGGAAGGGCAAATCAGCGCTACAAAGAAGTCTCGCTTGCCCTCGGTCAAAAGGGCCATGCTGAACAAACAGTAAAAACCAGAAAAGCAGGACAGGCCATGGAGACATGGGAGCCTTGCTACGCTGATGGGCGGGATGTAAATTGCCAACAGGCACTCTGGAGAAGAGTACGGTGTGTCCTGAAACAAATAATAAACACAGCGTAGAGAGCATAGGGCACTTCCACTCAAGGGCGTATAAATTGGGAAAACTAAAAATCAACAAGACACAGGCACCCTAAAGTTTACGGCTGCTCTGTTTCCAAGAACCTCCACTTCGGTACACCTTCAATATCCCAGGAAAGAGAAAAATGGATAAAGAAATGGTGGTACTTGGCACAGTGGAATATCACTCAGCCATGAAATCAATGTCATAAGGCTAGTTAGCAGCATGATGAGTGGATTTAGGTACGATGACTCTAAGTGAAATAAGTCACACAGAAAAAGACACTTATCCTAAGATATCGCTTATAGAGGGAATGTCAAAATCGCTACACTTGAACTGAATTACAAAACAGAACAGAGTCACACCTTTAGAAGACACACTATGGCTGCTTAACGGGAAAGGTGAGGTGGGGTGATGCATAAAACAAGGGTTTGGAATTAGCTCAGACACCGCTCCATAAGCCAAATATGTAATCGACAAGGCCTACTCCCTGCTCAGTGAACTGGACTCAACACCCCATACTCACCGCACAAGAATATATCTGACTAGTATGAATCTGAAAACCTATGTATCGATATCTCTCTGCAAGTGAATCAAGAGGGTGTAAAGCGGCATAAACACAGCAGGGAAAAGCAGCCAAACCCCATTCTAAACATACATTACTTTAAAAAACCCACACAGCAAAGACAGTGAAAGAGAGAGAAATTCTTACAAAATCCGTTCAGGGTCTCTGATGCAACCTGGATTGACCATATCTAGACCCACAGCTGGATGAGACATAAGGCTGGACACTCTTGGGGCTGAGAGGATTGGTGAGGTTGGGTGAGCAAATGCAGATACTTTAAAGTAATACCGCGGGGTACCCACCCCATGGGTCTCAAATCTCCAGGTACAAGGGAATCTTCCTACATCAAAACATGCATGGGAAACCCAGAAGATGGTATGCCGTGAGATCGGGAAAGGTTTCTAAAACGCACCTCATTTCTCCTCTCCTTGTGCTCGGGTTCGCCATTCCAGCCGCTTGACTAACCATCTCCCTACTTGGAGAATCAGCACCTTTAACCTACTGTTTCGTCCAGGTTGCAATTTGTCCTGAGGATGAACGGGAAGACGGGGAACCAACGAAAGACTAGCCCTAGGTGTTGGGACAGGCACAGGTCACTCCATTTTCCCATCAGGAAGAAGAATGAACCACAGGCTCAGCCTGCCCCCCAGAACCAAAATAGGGCCTGAAGCAATCCTGCGCTTTTGGGGCCAGCTCCCAAAAAAGCGAGGAGACAAATGGAGCTCAGGGGCACTGCAATTCACAAACGTGCAGAGTTATAAATGAGAACTCTCGTCCACAAATATATTGAGGGAAGGCAACGAAGAGGATTTGAAAGCAAGGCAGATTTGCAGGAAACAGATTTCAGGAGGTAGATTCGACTCGCCTTTAAAGCACATGAAAAGCGGCAAAACGTTGACAATGATGCCCTTGGCCAAAAAGGGCGTATGCGTTTTTTCCTGAATATATTCAGGAAAAAACGCATACGCCCTTTTTGGCCAACCAAGCAAGCCGGAAGGGCAAATCAGCGCTACAAAGAAGTCTCGCTTGCCCTCGGTCAAAAGGGCCATGCTGAACAAAGTGTAAAAACCAGAAAAGCAGGACAGGCCATGGAGACATGGGAGCCTTGCTACGCTGATGGGCGGGATGTAAATTGCCAACAGGCACTCTGGAGAAGAGTACGGTGTGTCCTGAAACAAGTAATAAACACAGCGTAGAGAGCATAGGGCACTTCCACTCAAGGGCGTATAAATTGGGAAAACTAAAAATCAACAAGACACAGGCACCCTAAAGTTTACGGCTGCTCTGTTTCCAAGAACCTCCACTTCGGTACACCTTCAATATCCCAGGAAAGAGAAAAATGGATAAAGAAATGGTGGTACTTGGCACAATGGAATATCACTCAGCCATGAAATCAATGTCATAAGGCTAGTTAGCAGCATGATGAGTGGATTTAGGTACGATGATTCTAAGTGAAATAAGTCACACAGAAAAAGACACTTATCCTAAGATATCGCTTATAGAGGGAATGTCAAAATCGCTACACTTGAATTGAATTACAAAACAGAACAGAGTCACACCTTTAGAAGACACACTATGGCTGTTTAACGGGAAAGGTGAGGTGGGGTGATGCATAAAACAAGGGTTTGAAATTAGCTCAGACACCGCTCCATAAGCCAAATATGTAATAGACAAGGCCTACTCCCTGCTCAGTGAACTGGACTCAACACCCCCTAGTCACCGCACAAGAATATATCTGACTAGTATGAATCTGAAAACCTATGTATCGATATCTCTCTGCACGTGAATCAAGAGGGTGTAAAGCGGCATAAACACAGCAGGGAAAAGCAGCCAAACCCCATTCTAAACATACATTACTTTAAAAAACCCACAAAGCAAAGACAGTGAAAGAGAGAGAAATTCTTACAAAATCCGTTCAGGGTCTCTGATGCAACCTGGATTGACCATATCTAGACCCACAGCTGGATGAGACATAAGGCTGGACACTCTTGCGGCTGAGAGGATTGGTGAGGTTGGGTGAGCAAATGCAGATACTTTAAAGTAATACCGCGGGGTACCCACCTCATGGGTCTCAAATCTCCAGGTACAAGGGAATCTTCCTACATCAAAACATGCATGGGAAACCCAGAAGATGGTATGCCGTGAGATCGGGAAAGGTTTCTAAAACGCACCTCATTTCTCCTCTCCTTGTGCTCGGGTTCGCCATTCCAGCCGCTTGACTAACCATCTCCCTACTTGGAGAATCAGCACCTTTAACCTACTGTTTCGTCCAGGTTGCAATTTGTCCTGAGGATGAACGGGAAGACGGGGAACCAACGAAAGACTAGCCCTAGGTGTTGGGACAGGCACAGGTCACTCCATTTTCCCATCAGGAAGAAGAATGAACCACAGGCTCAGCCTGCCCCCCAGAACCAAAATAGGGCCTGAAGCAATCCTGCGCTTTTGCGGCCAGCTCCCAAAAAAGCGAGGAGACAAATGGAGCTCAGGGGCACTGCAATTCACAAACGTGCAGAGTTATAAATGAGAACTCTCGTCCACAAATATATTGAGGGAAGGTAACGAAGAGGATTTGAAAGCAAGGCAGATTTGCAGGAAACAGATTTCAGGAGGTAGATTCGACTCGCCTTTAAAGCACATGAAAAGCGGCAAAACGTTGACAATGATGCCCTTGGCCAAAAAGGGCGTATGCGTTTTTTCCTGAATATATTCAGGAAAAAACGCATACGCCCTTTTTGGCCAACCAAGCAAGCCGGAAGGGCAAATCAGCGCTACAAAGAAGTCTCGCTTGCCCTCGGCCAAAAGGGCCATGCTGAACAAACAGTAAAAACCAGAAAAGCAGGACAGGCCATGGAGACATGGGAGCCTTGCTACGCTGATGGGCGGGATGTAAATTGCCAACAGGCACTCTGGAGAAGAGTACGGTGTGTCCTGAAACAAGTAATAAACACAGCGTAGAGAGCATAGGGCACTTCCACTCAAGGGCGTATAAATTGGGAAAACTAAAAATCAACAAGACACAGGCACCCTAAAGTTTACGGCTGCTCTGTTTCCAAGAACCTCCACTTCGGTACACCTTCAATATCCCAGGAAAGAGAAAAATGGATAAAGAAATGGTGGTACTTGGCACAATGGAATATCACTCAGCCATGAAATCAATGTCATAAGGCTAGTTAGCAGCATGATGAGTGGATTTAGGTACGATGACTCTAAGTGAAATAAGTCACACAGAAAAAGACACTTATCCTAAGATATCGCTTATAGAGGGAATGTCAAAATCGCTACACTTGAACTGAATTACAAAACAGAACAGAGTCACACCTTTAGCTATGGCTGCTTAACCGGAAAGGTGAGGTGGGGTGATGCATAAAACAAGGGTTTGAAATTAGCTCAGACACCGCTCCATAAGCCAAATATGTAATAGACAAGGCCTACTCCCTGCTCAGTGAACTGGACTCAACACCCCCTAGTCACCGCACAAGAATATATCTGACTAGTATGAATCTGAAAACCTATGTATCGATATCTCTCTGCAAGTGAATCAAGAGGGTGTAAAGCGGCATAAACACAGCAGAGAAAAGCAGCCAAACCCCATTCTAAACATACATTACTTTAAAAAACCCACAAAGCAAAGACAGTGAAAGTGAGAGAAATTCTTACAACATCCGTTCAGGGTCTATGATGCAACCTGGATTGACCATATCTAGACCCACAGCTGGATGAGACATAAGGCTGGACACTCTTGGGGCTGAGAGGATTGGTGAGGTTGGGTGAGCAAACGCAGATACTTTAAAGTAACACTGCGGGGAACACACCCCATGGGTCTCAAATCTCCAGGTACAAGGGAATCTTCCTACATCAAAACATGCATGGGAAAGCCAGAAGATGGTATGCCGTGAGATCGGGAAAGGTTTCTAAAACGCACCTCATTTCTCCTCTCCTTGTGCTCGGGTTCGCCATTCCAGCCGCTTGACTAACCATCTCCCTACTTGGAGAATCAGCACCTTTAACCTACTGTTTCGTCCAGGTTGCAATTTGTCCTGAGGATGAACGGGAAGACGGGGAACCAACGAAAGACTAGCCCTAGGTGTTGGGACAGGCACAGGTCACTCCATTTTCCCATCAGGAAGAAGAATGAACCACAGGCTCAGCCTGCCCCCCAGAACCAAAATAGGGCCTGAAGCAATCCTGCGCTTTTGCGGCCAGCTCCCAAAAAAGCGAGGAGACAAATGGAGCTCAGGGGCACTGCAATTCACAAACGTGCAGAGTTATAAATGAGAACTCTCGTCCACAAATATATTGAGGGAAGGCAACGAAGAGGATTTGAAAGCAAGGCAGATTTGCAGGAAACAGATTTCAGGAGGTAGATTCGACTCGCCTTTAAAGCACATGAAAAGCGGCAAAACGTTGACAATGATGCCCTTGGCCAAAAAGGGCGTATGCGTTTTTTCCTGAATATATTCAGGAAAAAACGCATACGCCCTTTTTGGCCAACCAAGCAAGCCGGAAGGGCAAATCAGCGCTACAAAGAAGTCTCGCTTGCCCTCGGTCAAAAGGGCCATGCTGAACAAAGTGTAAAAACCAGAAAAGCAGGACAGGCCATGGAGACATGGGAGCCTTGCTATGCTGATGGGCGGGATGTAAATTTCCAACAGGCACTCTGGAGAAGAGTACGGTGTGTCCTGAAACAAGTAATAAACACAGCGTAGAGAGCATAGGGCACTTCCACTCATGGGCGTATAAATTGGGAAAACTAAAAATCAACAAGACACAGGCACCCTAAGGTTTACGGCTGCTCTGTTTCCAAGAACCTCCACTTCGGTACACCTTCAATATCCCAGGAAAGAGAAAAATGGATAAAAAAATGGTGGTACTTGGCACAATAGAATATCACTCAGCCATGAAATCAATGTCATAAGGCTAGTTAGCAGCATGATGAGTGGATTTAGATACGATGATACTAAGTGAAATAAGTCACACAGAAAAAGACACTTATCCTAAGATATCGCTTATAGAGGGAATGTCAAAATCGCTACACTTGAACTGAATTACAAAACAGAACAGAGTCACACCTTTAGAAGACACATTATGGCTGCTTAACGGGAAAGGTGAGGTGGGGTGATGCATAAAACAAGGGTTTGAAATTAGCTCAGACACCGCTCCATAAGCCAAATATGTAATAGACAAGGCCTACTCCCTGCTCAGTGAACTGGACTCAACACACCCTAGTCACCACACAAGAATATATCTGACTAGTAAGAATCTGAAAACCTATGTATCGATATCTCTCTGCAAGTGAATCAAGAGGGTGTAAAGCGGCATCAACACAGCAGGGAAAAGCAGCCAAGCCCGATTCTAAACATAAATTACTTTAAAAAACCCACAAAACAAAGACAGTGAAAGAGAGAGAAATTCTTACAAAATCCGTTCAGGGTCTATGATGCAACCTGGATTGACCATATCTAGACCCACAGCTGGATGAGACATAAGGCTGGACACTCTTGGGGCTGAGAGGATTGGTGAGGTTGGGTGAGCAAACGCAGATACTTTAAAGTAACACTGCGGGGAACACACCCCATGGGTCTCAAATCTCCAGGTACAAGGGAATCTTCCTACATCAAAACATGCATGGGAAAGCCAGAAGATGGTATGCCGTGAGATCGGGAAAGGTTTCTAAAACGCACCTCATTTCTCCTCTCCTTGTGCTCGGGTTCGCCATTCCAGCCGCTTGACTAACCATCTCCCTACTTGGAGAATCAGCACCTTTAACCTACTGTTTCGTCCAGGTTGCAATTTGTCCTGAGGATGAACGGGAAGACGGGGAACCAACGAAAGACTAGCCCTAGGTATTGGGACAGCCACAGGTCACTCCATTTTCCCATCAGGAAGAAGAATGAACCACAGGCTCAGCCTGCCCCCCAGAACCAAAATAGGGCCTGAAGCAATCCTGCGCTTTTGCGGCCAGCTCCCAAAAAAGCGAGGAGACAAATGGAGCTCAGGGGCACTGCAATTCACAAACGTGCAGAGTTATAAATGAGAACTCTCGTCCACAAATATATTGAGGGAAGGCAACGAAGAGGATTTGAAAGCAAGGCAGATTTGCAGGAAACAGATTTCAGGAGGTAGATTCGACTCGCCTTTAAAGCACATGAAAAGCGGCAAAACGTTGACAATGATGCCCTTGGCCAAAAAGGGCGTATGCGTTTTTTCCTGAATATATTCAGGAAAAAACGCATACGCCCTTTTTGGCCAACCAAGCAAGCCGGAAGGGCAAATCAGCGCTACAAAGAAGTCTCGCTTGCCCTCGGTCAAAACGGCCATGCTGAACAAACAGTAAAAACCAGAAAAGCAGGACAGGCCATGGAGACATGGGAGCCTTGCTACACTGATGGGCGGGATATAAATTGCCAACAGGCACTCTGGAGAAGAGTACGGTGTGTCCTGAAACAAGTAATAAACACAGCGTAGAGAGCATAGGGCACTTCCACTCAAGGGCGTATAAATTGGGAAAACTAAAAATCAACAAGACACAGGCACCCTAAATTTTACGGCTGCTCTGTTTCCAAGAACCTCCACTTCGGTACACCTTCAATATCCCAGGAAAGAGAAAAATGGATAAAGAAATGGTGGTACTTGGCACAATGGAATATCACTCAGGCATGAAATCAATGTCATAAGGCTAGTTAGCAGCATGATGAGTGGATTTAGATACGATGATTCTAAGTGAAATAAGTCACACAGAAAAAGACACTTATCCTAAGATATCGCTTACAGAGGGAATGTCAAAATCGCTACACTTGAACTGAATTACAAAACAGAACAGAGTCACACCTTTAGAAGACACACTATGGCTGCTTAACGGGAAAGGTGAGGTGGGGTGATGTATAAAACAAGGGTTTGAAATTAGCTCAGAGACCGCTCCATAAGCCAAATATGTAATAGACAAGGCCTACTCCCTGCTCAGTGAACTGGACTCAACACACCCTAGTCACCACACAAGAATATATCTGACTAGTAAGAATCTGAAAACCTATGTATCGATATCTCTCTGCAAGTGAATCAAGAGGGTGTAAAGCGGCATCAACACAGCAGGGAAAAGCAGCCAAACCCCATTCTAAACATACATTACTTTAAAAAACCCACAAAGCAATGACAGTGAAAGAGAGAGAAATTCTTACAAAATCCGTTCAGGGTCTCTGATGCAACCTGGATTGACCATATCTAGACCCACAGCTGGATGAGACAGAAGGCTGGACACTCTTGGGGCTGAGAGGATTGGTGAGGTTGGGTGAGCAAACGCAGATACTTTAAAGTAACACTGCGGGGAACACACCCCATGGGTCTCAAATCTCCAGGTACAAGGGCATCTTCCTACATCAAAACATGCATGGGAAACCCAGAAGATGGTATGCCATGAGATCGGGAAAGGTTTCTAAAACGCACCTCATTTCTCCTCTCCTTGTGCTCGGGTTCGCCATTCCAGCCGCTTGACTAACCATCTCCCTACTTGGAGAATCAGCACCTTTAACCTCCTGATTGTACAGGTTGCAATTTGTCCTGAGGATGAACGGGAAGACGCGGAACCAACGAGAGACGAGCCCTAGGTGTTGGGACAGGCATAGGTCACTCCATTTTCCCATCAGGAAGAAGAATGAACCACAGGCTCAGCCTGCCCCCCAGAACCAAAATAGGGCCTGAAGCAATCCTGCGCTTTTGCGGCCAGCTCCCAAAAAAGCGAGGAGACAAATGGAGCTCAGGGGCACTGCAATTCACAAACGTGCAGAGTTATAAATGAGAACTCTCGTCCACAAATATATTGAGGGAAGGCAACGAAGAGGATTTGAAAGCAAGGCAGATTTGCAGGAAACAGATTTCAGGAGGTAGATTCGACTCGCCTTTAAAGCACATGAAAAGCGGCAAAACGTTGACAATGATGCCCTTGGCCAAAAAGGGCGTATGCGTTTTTTCCTGAATATATTCAGGAAAAAACGCATACGCCCTTTTTGGCCAACCAAGCAAGCCGGAAGGGCAAATCAGCGCTACAAAGAAGTCTCGCTTGCCCTCGGTCAAAAGGGCCATGCTGAACAAACAGTAAAAACCAGAAAAGCAGGACAGGCCATGGAGACATGGGAGCCTTGCTACGCTGATGGGCGGGATATAAATTGCCAACAGGCACTCTGGAGAAGAGTACGGTGTGTCCTGAAACAAGTAATAAACACAGCGTAGAGAGCATAGGGCACTTCCACTCATGGGCGTATAAATTGGGAAAACTAAAAATCAACAAGACACAGGCACCCTAAAGTTTACGGCTGCTCTGTTTCCAAGAACCTCCGCTTCGGTACACCTTCAATATCCCAGGAAAGAGAAAAATGGATAAAGAAATGGTGGTACTTGGCACAATGGAATATCACTCAGCCATGAAATCAATGTCATAAGGCTAGTTAGCAGCATGATGAGTGGATTTAGGTACGATGATTCTAAGTGAAATAAGTCACACAGAAAAAGACACTTATCCTAAGATATCGCTTATAGAGGGAATGTCAAAATCGCTACACTTGAACTGAATTACAAAACAGAACAGAGTCACACCTTTAGAAGACACACTATGGCTGCTTAACGGGAAAGGTGAGGTGGGGTGATGCATAAAACAAGGGTTTGAAATTAGCTCACACACCGCTCCATAAGCCAAATATGTAATAGACAAGGCCTACTCCCTGCTCAGTGAACTGGACTCAACACCCCCTAGTCACCGCACAAGAATATATCTGACTAGTATGAATCTGAAAACCTATGTATCGATATCTCTCTGCAAGTGAATCAAGAGGGTGTAAAGCGGCATAAACACAGCAGGGAAAAGCAGCCAAACCCCATTCTAAACATACATTATTTTAAAAAACCCACAAAGCAAAGACAGTGAAAGTGAGAGAAATTCTTACAACATCCGTTCAGGGTCTATGATGCAACCTGGATTGACCATATCTAGACCCACAGCTGGATGAGACATAAGGCTGGACACTCTTGGGGCTGAGAGGATTGGTGAGGTTGGGTGAGCAAACGCAGATACTTTAAAGTAACACTGCGGGGAACACACCCCATGGGTCTCAAATCTCCAGGTACAAGGGAATCTTCCTACATCAAAACATGCATGGGAAAGCCAGAAGATGGTATGCCGTGAGATCGGGAAAGGTTTCTAAAACGCACCTCATTTCTCCTCTCCTTGTGCTCGGGTTCGCCATTCCAGCCGCTTGACTAACCATCTCCCTACTTGGAGCATCAGCACCTTTAACCTACTGTTTCGTCCAGGTTGCAATTTGTCCTGAGCATGAACGGGAAGACGGGGAACCAACGAAAGACTAGCCCTAGGTGTTGGGACAGGCACAGGTCACTCCATTTTCCCATCAGGAAGAAGAATGAACCACAGGCTCAGCCTGCCCCCCAGAACCAAAATAGGGCCTGAAGCAATCCTGCGCTTTTGCGGCCAGATCCCAAAAAAGCGAGGAGACAAATGGAGCTCAGGGGCACTGCAATTCACAAACGTGCAGAGTTATAAATGAGAACTCTCGTCCACAAATATATTGAGGGAAGGCAACGAAGAGGATTTGAAAGCAAGGCAGATTTGCAGGAAACAGATTTCAGGAGGTAGATTCGACTCTCCTTTAAAGCACATGAAAAGCGGCAAAACGTTGACAATGATGCCCTTGGCCAAAAAGGGCGTATGCGTTTTTTCCTGAATATATTCAGGAAAAAACGCATACGCCCTTTTTGGCCAACTAAGCAAGCCGGAAGGGCAAATCAGCGCTACAAAGAAGTCTCGCTTGCCCTCGGTCAAAAGGGCCATGCTGAACAAAGTGTAAAAAACAGAAAAGCAGGACAGGCCATGGAGACATGGGAGCCTTGCTACGCTGATGGGCGGGATATAAATTGCCAACAGGCACTCTGGAGAAGAGTACGGTGTGTCCTGAAACAAGTAATAAACACAGCGTAGAGAGCATAGGGCACTTCCACTCAAGGGCGTATAAATTGGGAAAACTAAAAATCAACAAGACACAGGCACCCTAAAGTTTACGGCTGCTCTGTTTCCAAGAACCTCCACTTCGGTACACCTTCAATATCCCAGGAAAGAGAAAAATGGATAAAGAAATGGTGGTACTTGGCACAGTGGAATATCACTCAGCCATGAAATCAATGTCATAAGGCTAGTTAGCAGCATGATGAGTGGATTTAGATACGATGATTCTAAGTGAAATAAGTCACACAGAAAAAGACACTTATCCTAAGATATCGCTTATAGAGGGAATGTCAAAATCGCTACACTTGAACTGAATTACAAAACAGAATAGAGTCACACCTTTAGAAGACACACTATGGCTGCTTAACGGGAAAGGTGAGGTGGGGTGATGCATAAAACAAGGGTTTGAAATTAGCTCAGAGACCGCTCCATAAGCCAAATATGTAATAGACAAGGCCTACTCCCTGCTCAGTGAACTGGACTCAACACACCCTAGTCACCACACAAGAATATATCTGACTAGTAAGAATCTGAAAACCTATGTATCGATATCTCTCTGCAAGTGAATCAAGAGGGTGTAAAGCGGCATCAACACAGCAGGGAAAAGCAGCCAAGCCCGATTCTAAACATAAATTACTTTAAAAAACCCACAAAACAAAGACAGTGAAAGAGAGAGAAATTCTTACAAAATCCGTTCAGGGTCTGTGATGCAACCTGGATTGACCATATCTAGACCCACAGCTGGATGAGACATAAGGCTGGACACTCTTGGGGCTGAGAGGATTGGTGAGGTTGGGTGAGCAAACGCAGATACTTTAAAGTAACACTGCGGGGAACACACCCCATGGGTCTCAAATCTCCAGGTACAAGGGAATCTTCCTACATCAAAACATGCATGGGAAAGCCAGAAGATGGTATGCCGTGAGATCGGGAAAGGTTTCCAAAACGCACCTCATTTCTCCTCTCCTTGTGCTCGGGTTCGCCATTCCAGCCGCTTGACTAACCATCTCCCTACTTGGAGAATCAGCACCTTTAACCTACTGTTTCGTCCAGGTTGCAATTTGTCCTGAGGATGAACGGGAAGACGGGGAACCAACGAAAGACTAGCCCTAGGTATTGGGACAGGCACAGGTCACTCCATTTTCCCATCAGGAAGAAGAATGAACCACAGGCTCAGCCTGCCCCCCAGAACCAAAATAGGGCCTGAAGCAATCCTGCGCTTTTGCGGCCAGCTCCCAAAAAAGCGAGGAGACAAATGGAGCTCAGGGGCACTGCAATTCACAAACGTGCAGAGTTATAAATGAGAACTCTCGTCCACAAATATATTGAGGGAAGGCAACGAAGAGGATTTGAAAGCAAGGCAGATTTGCAGGAAACAGATTTCAGGAGGTAGATTCGACTCGCCTTTAAAGCACATGAAAAGCGGCAAAACGTTGACAATGATGCCCTTGGCCAAAAAGGGCGTATGCGTTTTTTCCTGAATATATTCAGGAAAAAACGCATACGCCCTTTTTGGCCAACCAAGCAAGCCGGAAGGGCAAATCAGCGCTACAAAGAAGTCTCGCTTGCCCTCGGTCAAAAGGGCCATGCTGAACAAACAGTAAAAACCAGAAAAGCAGGACAGGCCATGGAGACATGGGAGCCTTGCTACGCTGATGGGCGGGATGTAAATTGCCAAAAGGCACTCTGGAGAAGAGTACGGTGTGTCCTGAAACAAGTAATAAACACAGCGTAGAGAGCATAGGGCACTTCCACTCATGGGCGTATAAATTGGGAAAACTAAAAATCAACAAGACACAGGCACCCTAAAGTTTACGGCTGCTCTGTTTCCAAGAACCTCCACTTCGGTACACCTTCAATATCCCAGGAAAGAGAAAAATGGATAAAGAAATGGTGGTACTTGGCACAATGGAATATCACTCAGCCATGAAATCAATGTCATAAGGCTAGTTAGCAGCATGATGAGTGGATTTAGATACGATGATTCTAAGTGAAATAAGTCACACAGAAAAAGACACTTATCCTAAGATATCGCTTATAGAGGGAATGTCAAAATCGCTACACTTGAACTGAATTACAAAACAGAACAGAGTCACACCTTTAGAAGACACACTATGGGTGCTTAACGGGAAAGGTGAGGTGGGGTGATGCATAAAACAAGGGTTTGAAATTAGCTCAGAGACCGCTCCATAAGCCAAATATGTAATAGACAAGGCCTACTCCCTGCTCAGTGAACTGGACTCAACACACCCTAGTCACCACACAAGAATATATCTGACTAGTATGAATCTGAAAACCTATGTATCGATATCTCTCTGCAAGTGAATCAAGAGGGTGTAAAGCGGCATCAACACAGCAGGGAAAAGCAGCCAAGCCCGATTCTAAACATAAATTACTTTAAAAAACCCACAAAACAAAGACAGTGAAAGAGAGAGAAATTCTTACAAAATCCGTTCAGGGTCTGTGATGCAACCTGGATTGACCATATCTAGACCCACAGCTGGATGAGACATAAGGCTGGACACTCTTGGGGCTGAGAGGATTGGTGAGGTTGGGTGAGCAAACGCAGATACTTTAAAGTAACACTGCGGGGAACACACCCCATGGGTCTCAAATCTCCAGGTACAAGGGCATCTTCCTACATCAAAACATGCATGGGAAAGCCAGAAGATGGTATGCCGTGAGATCGGGAAAGGTTTCCAAAACGCACCTCATTTCTCCTCTCCTTGTGCTCGGGTTCGCCATTCCAGCCGCTTGACTAACCATCTCCCTATTGGAGAATCAGCACCTTTAACCTACTGTTTCGTCCAGGTTGCAATTTGTCCTGAGGATGAACGGGAAGACGGGGAACCAACGAAAGACTAGCCCTAGGTATTGGGACAGGCACAGGTCACTCCATTTTCCCATCAGGAAGAAGAATGAACCACAGGCTCAGCCTGCCCCCCAGAACCAAAATAGGGCCTGAAGCAATCCTGCGCTTTTGCGGCCAGCTCCCAAAAAAGCGAGGAGACAAATGGAGCTCAGGGGCACTGCAATTCACAAACGTGCAGAGTTATAAATGAGAACTCTCGTCCACAAATATATTGAGGGAAGGCAACGAAGAGGATTTGAAAGCAAGGCAGATTTGCAGGAAACAGATTTCAGGAGGTAGATTCGACTCGCCTTTAAAGCACATGAAAAGCGGCAAAACGTTGACAATGATGCCCTTGGCCAAAAAGGGCGTATGCGTTTTTTCCTGAATATATTCAGGAAAAAACGCATACGCCCTTTTTGGCCAACCAAGCAAGCCGGAAGGGCAAATCAGCGCTACAAAGAAGTCTCGCTTGCCCTCGGTCAAAAGGGCCATGCTGAACAAACAGTAAAAACCAGAAAAGCAGGACAGGCCATGGAGACATGGGAGCCTTGCTACGCTGATGGGCGGGATATAAATTGCCAAAAGGCACTCTGGAGAAGAGTACGGTGTGTCCTGAAACAAGTAATAAACACAGCGTAGAGAGCATAGGGCACTTCCACTCATGGGCGTATAAATTGGGAAAACTAAAAATCAACAAGACACAGGCACCCTAAAGTTTACAGCTGCTCTGCTTCCAAGAACCTCCGCTTCGGTACACCTTCAATATCCCAGGAAAGAGAAAAATGGATAAAGAAATGGTGGTACTTGGCACAATGGAATATCACTCAGCCATGAAATCAATGTCATAAGGCTAGTTAGCAGCATGATGAGTGGATTTAGGTACGATGATTCTAAGTGAAATAAGTCACACAGAAAAAGACACTTATCCTAAGATATCGCTTATAGAGGGAATGTCAAAATCGCTACACTTGAACTGAATTACAAACAGAACAGAGTCACACCTTTAGAAGACACACTATGGCTGCTTAACGGGAAAGGTGAGGTGGGGTGATGCATAAAACAGGGGTTTGAAATTAGCTCAGAGACCGCTCCATAAGCCAAATATGTAATAGACAAGGCCTACTCCCTGCTCAGTGAACTGGACTCAACACACCCTAGTCACCACACAAGAATATATCTGACTAGTAAGAATCTGAAAACCTATGTATCGATATCTCTCTGCAAGTGAATCAAGAGGGTGTAAAGCGGCATCAACACAGCAGGGAAAAGCAGCCAAGCCCGTTTCTAAACATAAATTACTTTAAAATACCCACAAAACAAAGACAGTGAAAGAGAGAGAAATTCTTACAAAATCCGTTCAGGGTCTCTGATGCAACCTGGATTGACCATATCTAGACCCACAGCTGGATGAGACAGAAGGCTGGACACTCTTGGGGCTGAGAGGATTGGTGAGGTTGGGTGAGCAAACGCAGATACTTTAAAGTAACACTGCGGGGAACACACCCCATGGGTCTCAAATCTCCAGGTACAAGGGAATCTTCCTACATCAAAACATGCATGGGAAAGCCAGAAGATGGTATGCCGTGAGATCGGGAAAGGTTTCTAAAACGCACCTCATTTCTCCTCTCCTTGTGCTCGGGTTCGCCATTCCAGCCGCTTGACTAACCATCTCCCTACTTGGAGAATCAGCACCTTTAACCTACTGTTTCGTCCAGGTTGCAATTTGTCCTGAGGATGAACGGGAAGACGGGGAACCAACGAAAGACTAGCCCTAGGTGTTGGGACAGGCACAGGTCACTCCATTTTCCCATCAGGAAGAAGAATGAACCACAGGCTCAGCCTGCCCCCCAGAACCAAAATAGGGCCTGAAGCAATCCTGCACTTTTGCGGCCAGCTCCCAAAAAAGCGAGGAGACAAATGGAGCTCAGGGGCACTGCAATTCACAAACGTGCAGAGTTATAAATGAGAACTCTCGTCCACAAATATATTGAGGGAAGGCAACGAAGAGGATTTGAAAGCAAGGCAGATTTGCAGGAAACAGATTTCAGGAGGTAGATTCGACTCGCCTTTAAAGCACATGAAAAGCGGCAAAACGTTGACAATGATGCCCTTGGCCAAAAAGGGCGTATGCGTTTTTTCCTGAATATATTCGGGAAAAAACGCATACGCCCTTTTTGGCCAACCAAGCAAGCCGGAAGGGCAAATCAGCGCTACAAAGAAGTCTCGCTTGCCCTCGGTCAAAAGGGCCATGCTGAACAAAGTGTAAAATCCAGAAAAGCAGGACAGGCCATGGAGACATGGGAGCCTTGCTACGCTGATGGGCGGGATGTAAATTTCCAACAGGCACTCTGGAGAAGAGTACGGTGTGTCCTGAAACAAGTAATAAACACAGCGTAGAGAGCATAGGGCACTTCCACTCATGGGCGTATAAATTGGGAAAACTAAAAATCAACAAGACACAGGCACCCTAAAGTTTACGGCTGCTCTGTTTCCAAGAACCTCCACTTCGGTACACCTTCAATATCCCAGGAAAGAGAAAAATGGATAAAGAAATGGTGGTACTTGGCACAATGGAATATCACTCAGCCATGAAATCAATGTCATAAGGCTAGTTAGCAGCATGATGAGTGGATTTAGGTACGATGACTCTAAGTGAAATAAGTCACACAGAAAAAGACACTTATCCTAAGATATCGCTTATAGAGGGAATGTCAAAATCGCTACACTTGAACTGAATTACAAAACAGAACAGAGTCACACCTTTAGAAGACACACTATGGCTGCTTAACGGGAAAGGTGAGGTGGGGTGATGTATAAAACAAGGGTTTGAAATTAGCTCAGAGACCGCTCCATAAGCCAAATATGTAATAGACAAGGCCTACTCCCTGCTCAGTGAACTGGACTCAACACACCCTAGTCACCACACAAGAATATATCTGACTAGTAAGAATCTGAAAACCTATGTATCGATATCTCTCTGCAAGTGAATCAAGAGGGTGTAAAGTGGCATCAACACAGCAGGGAAAAGCAGCCAAGCCCGATTCTAAACATAAATTACTTTAAAAAACACACAAAACAAAGACAGTGAAAGAGAGAGAAATTCTTACAAAATCCATTCAGGGTCTCTGATGCAACCTGGATTGACCATATCTAGACCCACAGCTGGATGAGACAGAAGGCTGGACACTCTTGGGGCTGAGAGGATTGGTGAGGTTGGGTGAGCAAACGCAGATACTTTAAAGTAACACTGCGGGGAACACACCCCATGGGTCTCAAATCTCCAGGTACAAGGGCATCTTCCTACATCAAAACATGCATGGGAAAGCCAGAAGATGGTATGCCGTGAGATCGGGAAAGTTTTCTAAAACGCACCTCATTTCTCCTCTCCTTGTGCTCGGGTTCGCCATTCCAGCCGCTTGACTAACCATCTCCCTACTTGGAGCATCAGCACCTTTAACCTACTGTTTCGTCCAGGTTGCAATTTGTCCTGAGGATGAACGGGAATACGGGGAACCAACGAAAGACTAGCCCTAGGTGTTGGGACAGGCACAGGTCACTCCATTTTCCCATCAGGAAGAAGAATGAACCACAGGCTCATCCTGCCCCCCAGAACCAAAATAGGGCCTGAAGCAATCCTGCGCTTTTGCGGCCAGCTCCCAAAAATGCGAGGAGACAAATGGAGCTCAGGGGCACTGCAATTCACAAACGTGCAGAGTTATAAATGAGAACTCTCGTCCACAAATATATTGAGGGAAGGCAACAAAGAGGATTTGAAAGCAAGGCAGATTTGCAGGAAACAGATTTCAGGAGGTAGATTCGACTCGCCTTTAAAGCACATGAAAAGCGGCAAAACGTTGACAATGATGCCCTTGGCCAAAAAGGGCGTATGCGTTTTTTCCTGAATATATTCAGGAAAAAACGCATACGCCCTTTTTGGCCAACTAAGCAAGCCGGAAGGGCAAATCAGCGCTACAAAGAAGTCTCGCTTGCCCTCGGTCAAAAGGGCCATGCTGAACAAAGTGTAAAAACCAGAAAAGCAGGACAGGCCATGGAGACATGGGAGCCTTGCTACGCTGATGGGCGGGATGTAAATTTCCAACAGGCACTCTGGAGAAGAGTACGGTGTGTCCTGAAACAAGTAATAAACACAGCGTAGAGAGCATAGGGCACTTCCACTCATGGGCGTATAAATTGGGAAAACTAAAAATCAACAAGACACAGGCACCCTAAAGTTTACGGCTGCTCTGTTTCCAAGAACCTCCACTTCGGTACACCTTCAATATCCCAGGAAAGAGAAAAATGGATAAAGAAATGGTGGTACTTGGCACAATGGAATATCACTCAGCCATGAAATCAATGTCATAAGGCTAGTTAGCAGCATGATGAGTGGATTTAGATACGATGATTCTAAGTGAAATAAGTCACACAGAAAAAGACACTTATCCTAAGATATCGCTTATAGAGGGAATGTCAAAATCGCTACACTTGAACTGAATTACAAAACAGAACAGAGTCACACCTTTAGAAGACACACTATGGCTGCTTAACGGGAAAGGTGAGGTGGGGTGATGTATAAAACAAGGGTTTGAAATTAGCTCAGAGACCGCTCCATAAGCCAAATATGTAATAGACAAGGCCTACTCCCTGCTCAGTGAACTGGACTCAACACACCCTAGTCACCACACAAGAATATATCTGACTAGTAAGAATCTGAAAACCTATGTATCGATATCTCTCTGCAAGTGAATCAAGAGGGTGTAAAGTGGCATCAACACAGCAGGGAAAAGCAGCCAAGCCCGATTCTAAACATAAATTACTTTAAAAAACACACAAAACAAAGACAGTGAAAGAGAGAGAAATTCTTAAAAAATCCGTTCAGGGTCTCTGATGCAACCTGGATTGACCATATCTAGACCCACAGCTGGATGAGACAGAAGGCTGGACACTCTTGGGGCTGAGAGGATTGGTGAGGTTGGGTGAGCAAACGCAGATACTTTAAAGTAACACTGCGGGGAACACACCCCATGGGTCTCAAATCTCCAGGTACAAGGGCATCTTCCTACATCAAAACATGCATGGGAAAGCCAGAAGATGGTATGCCGTGAGATCGGGAAAGTTTTCTAAAACGCACCTCATTTCTCCTCTCCTTGTGCTCGGGTTCGCCATTCCAGCCGCTTGACTAACCATCTCCCTACTTGGAGCATCAGCACCTTTAACCTACTGTTTCGTCCAGGTTGCAATTTGTCCTGAGGATGAACGGGAATACGGGGAACCAACGAAAGACTAGCCCTAGGTGTTGGGACAGGCACAGGTCACTCCATTTTCCCATCAGGAAGAAGAATGAACCACAGGCTCATCCTGCCCCCCAGAACCAAAATAGGGCCTGAAGCAATCCTGCGCTTTTGCGGCCAGCTCCCAAAAATGCGAGGAGACAAATGGAGCTCAGGGGCACTGCAATTCACAAACGTGCAGAGTTATAAATGAGAACTCTCGTCCACAAATATATTGAGGGAAGGCAACAAAGAGGATTTGAAAGCAAGGCAGATTTGCAGGAAACAGATTTCAGGAGGTAGATTCGACTCGCCTTGAAAGCACATGAAAAGCGGCAAAACGTTGACAATGATGCCCTTGGCCAAAAAGGGCGTATGCGTTTTTTCCTGAATATATTCAGGAAAAAACGCATACGCCCTTTTTGGCCAACTAAGCAAGCCGGAAGGGCAAATCAGCGCTACAAAGAAGTCTCGCTTGCCCTCGGTCAAAAGGGCCATGCTGAACAAAGTGTAAAAACCAGAAAAGCAGGACAGGCCATGGAGACATGGGAGCCTTGCTACGCTGATGGGCGGGATATAAATTGCCAACAGGCACTCTGGAGAAGAGTACGGTGTGTCCTGAAACAAGTAATAAACACAGCGTAGAGAGCATAGGGCACTTCCACTCAAGGGCGTATAAATTGGGAAAACTAAAAATCAACAAGACACAGGCACCCTAAAGTTTACGGCTGCTCTGTTTCCAAGAACCTCCACTTCGGTACACCTTCAATATCCCAGGAAAGAGAAAAATGGATAAAGAAATGGTGGTACTTGGCACAGTGGAATATCACTCAGCCATGAAATCAATGTCATAAGGCTAGTTAGCAGCATGATGAGTGGATTTAGATACGATGATTCTAAGTGAAATAAGTCACACAGAAAAAGACACTTATCCTAAGATATCACTTATAGAGGGAATGTCAAAATCGCTACACTTGAACTGAATTACAAAACAGAACAGAGTCACACCTTTAGAAGACACACTATGGCTGCTTAACGGGAAAGGTGAGGTGGGGTGATGCATAAAACAAGGGTTTGAAATTAGCTCAGACACCGCTCCATAAGCCAAATATGTAATAGACAAGGCCTACTCCCTGCTCAGTGAACTGGACTCAACACCCCCTAGTCACCACACAAGAATATATCTGACTAGTAAGAATCTGAAAACCTATGTATCGATATCTCTCTGCAAGTGAATCAAGAGGGTGTAAAGCGGCATCAACACAGCAGGGAAAAGCAGCCAAGCCCGATTCTAAACATAAATTACTTTAAAAAACCAACAAAACAAAGACAGTGAAAGAGAGAGAAATTCTTACAAAATCCGTTCAGGGTCTGTGATGCAACCTGGATTGACCATATCTAGACCCACAGCTGGATGAGACAAAAGGCTGGACACTCTTGGGGCTGAGAGGATTGGTGAGGTTGGGTGAGCAAACGCAGATACTTTAAAGTAACACTGCGGGGAACACACCCCATGGGTCTCAAATCTCCAGGTACAAGGGAATCTTCCTACATCAAAACATGCATGGGAAAGCCAGAAGATGGTATGCCGTGAGATCGGGAAAGGTTTCCAAAACGCACCTCATTTCTCCTCTCCTTGTGCTTGGGTTCGCCATTCCAGCCGCTTGACTAACCATCTCCCTACTTGGAGAATCAGCACCTTTAACCTACTGTTTCGTCCAGGTTGCAATTTGTCCTGAGGATGAACGGGAAGACGGGGAACCAACGAAAGACTAGCCCTAGGTATTGGGACAGGCACAGGTCACTCCATTTTCCCATCAGGAAGAAGAATGAACCACAGGCTCAGCCTGCCCCCCGGAACCAAAATAGGGCCTGAAGCAATCCTGCGCTTTTGCGGCCAGCTCCCAAAAAAGCGAGGAGACAAATGGAGCTCAGGGGCACTGCAATTCACAAACGTGCAGAGTTATAAATGAGAACTCTCGTCCACAAATATATTGAGGGAAGGCAACGAAGAGGATTTGAAAGCAAGGCAGATTTGCAGGAAACAGATTTCAGGAGGTAGATTCGACTCGCCTTTAAAGCACATGAAAAGCGGCAAAACGTTGACAATGATGCCCTTGGCCAAAAAGGGCGTATGCGTTTTTTCCTGAATATATTCAGGAAAAAACGCATACGCCCTTTTTGGCCAACCAAGCAAGCCGGAAGGGCAAATCAGCGCTACAAAGAAGTCTCGCTTGCCCTCGGTCAAAACGGCCATGCTGAACAAACAGTAAAAACCAGAAAAGCAGGACAGGCCATGGAGACATGGGAGCCTTGCTACGCTGATGGGCGGGATATAAATTGCCAACAGGCACTCTGGAGAAGAGTACGGTGTGTCCTGAAACAAGTAATAAACACAGCGTAGAGAGCATAGGGCACTTCCACTCAAGGGCGTATAAATTGGGAAAACTAAAAATCAACAAGACACAGGCACCCTAAAGTTTACGGCTGCTCTGTTTCCAAGAACCTCCACTTCGGTACACCTTCAATATCCCAGGAAAGAGAAAAATGGATAAAGAAATGGTGGTACTTGGCACAATGGAATATCACTCAGCCATGAAATCAATGTCATAAGGCTAGTTAGCAGCATGATGAGTGGATTTAGATACGATGATTCTAAGTGAAATAAGTCACACAGAAAAAGACACTTATCCTAAGATATCGCTTATAGAGGGAATGTCAAAATCGCTACACTTGAACTGAATTACAAAACAGAACAGAGTCACACCTTTAGAAGACACACTATGGCTGCTTAACGGGAAAGGTGAGGTGGGGTGATGCATAAAACAGGGGTTTGAAATTAGCTCAGAGACCGCTCCATAAGCCAAATATGTAATAGACAAGGCCTACTCCCTGCTCAGTGAACTGGACTCAACACCCCCTAGTCACCACACAAGAATATATCTGACTAGTAAGAATCTGAAAACCTATGTATCGATATCTCTCTGCAAGTGAATCAAGAGGGTGTAAAGCGGCATCAACACAGCAGGGAAAAGCAGCCAAGCCCGATTCTAAACATAAATTACTTTAAAAAACCCACAAAACAAAGACAGTGAAAGAGAGAGAAATTCTTACAAAATCCGTTCAGGGTCTCTGATGCAACCTGGATTGACCATATCTAGAACCACAGCTGGATGAGACAGAAGGCTGGACACTCTTGGGGCTGAGAGGATTGGTGAGGTTGGGTGAGCAAACGCAGATACTTTAAAGTAACACTGCGGGGAACACACCCCATGGGTCTCAAATCTCCAGGTACAAGGGCATCTTCCTACATCAAAACATGCATGGGAAACCCAGAAGATGGTATGCCGTGAGATCGGGAAAGGTTTCTGAAACGCACCTCATTTCTCCTCTCCTTGTGCTCGGGTTCGCCATTTCAGCCGCTTGACTAACCATCTCCCTACTTGGAGAATCAGCACCTTTAACCTACTGTTTCGTCCAGGTTGCAATTTGTCCTGAGGATGAACGGGAAGACGGGGAACCAACGAAAGACTAGCCCTAGGTGTTGGGACAGGCACAGGTCACTCCATTTTCCCATCAGGAAGAAGAATGAACCACAGGCTCAGCCTGCCCCCCAGAACCAAAATAGGGCCTGAAGCAATCCTGCGCTTTTGCGGCCAGCTCCCAAAAAAGCGAGGAGACAAATGGAGCTCAGGGGCACTGCAATTCACAAACGTGCAGAGTTATAAATGAGAACTCTCGTCCACAAATATATTGAGGGAAGGCAACGAAGAGGATTTGAAAGCAAGGCAGATTTGCAGGAAACAGATTTCAGGAGGTAGATTCGACTCGCCTTTAAAGCACATGAAAAGCGGCAAAACGTTGACAATGATGCCCTTGGCCAAAAAGGGCGTATGCGTTTTATCATGAATATATTCAGGAAAAAACGCATACGCCCTTTTTGGCCAACCAAGCAAGCCAGAAGGGCAAATCAGCGCTACAAAGAAGTCTCGCTTGCCCTCGGTCAAAAGGGCCATGCTGAACAAAGTGTAAAAACCAGAAAAGCAGGACAGGCCATGGAGACATGGGAGCCTTGCTACGCTGATGGGCGGGATGTAAATTGCCAACAGGCACTCTGGAGAGGAGTACGGTGTGTCCTGAAACAAGTAATAAACACAGCGTAGAGAGCATAGGGCACTTCCACTCAAGGGCGTATAAATTGGGAAAACTAAAAATCAACAAGACACAGGCACCCTAAAGTTTACGGCTGCTCTGTTTCCAAGAACCTCCACTTCGGTACACCTTCAATATCCCAGGAAAGAGAAAAATGGATAAAGAAATGGTGGTACTTGGCACAATGGAATATCACTCAGCCATGAAATCAATGTCATAAGGCTAGTTAGCAGCATGATGAGTGGATTTAGATACGATGATTCTAAGTGAAATAAGTCACACAGAAAAAGACACTTATCCTAAGATATCGCTTATAGAGGGAATGTCAAAATCGCTACACTTGAACTGAATTACAAAACAGAACAGAGTCACACCTTTAGAAGACACACTATGGCTGCTTAACGGGAAAGGTGAGGTGGGGTGATGTATAAAACAAGGGTTTGAAATTAGCTCAGAGACCGCTCCATAAGCCAAATATGTAATAGACAAGGCCTACTCCCTGCTCAGTGAACTGGACTCAACACACCCTAGTCACCACACAAGAATATATCTGACTAGTAAGAATCTGAAAACCTATGTATCGATATCTCTCTGCAAGTGAATCAAGAGGGTGTAAAGTGGCATCAACACAGCAGGGAAAAGCAGCCAAGCCCGATTCTAAACATAAATTACTTTAAAAAACACACAAAACAAAGACAGTGAAAGAGAGAGAAATTCTTACAAAATCCGTTCAGGGTCTCTGATGCAACCTGGATTGACCATATCTAGACCCACAGCTGGATGAGACAGAAGGCTGGACACTCTTGGGGCTGAGAGGATTGGTGAGGTTGGGTGAGCAAACGCAGATACTTTAAAGTAACACTGCGGGGAACACACCCCATGGGTCTCAAATCTCCAGGTACAAGGGCATCTTCCTACATCAAAACATGCATGGGAAAGCCAGAAGATGGTATGCCGTGAGATCGGGAAAGTTTTCTAAAACGCACCTCATTTCTCCTCTCCTTGTGCTCGGGTTCGCCATTCCAGCCGCTTGACTAACCATCTCCCTACTTGGAGCATCAGCACCTTTAACCTACTGTTTCGTCCAGGTTGCAATTTGTCCTGAGGATGAACGGGAATACGGGGAACCAACGAAAGACTAGCCCTAGGTGTTGGGACAGGCACAGGTCACTCCATTTTCCCATCAGGAAGAAGAATGAACCACAGGCTCATCCTGCCCCCCAGAACCAAAATAGGGCCTGAAGCAATCCTGCGCTTTTGCGGCCAGCTCCCAAAAATGCGAGGAGACAAATGGAGCTCAGGGGCACTGCAATTCACAAACGTGCAGAGTTATAAATGAGAACTCTCGTCCACAAATATATTGAGGGAAGGCAACAAAGAGGATTTGAAAGCAAGGCAGATTTGCAGGAAACAGATTTCAGGAGGTAGATTCGACTCGCCTTTAAAGCACATGAAAAGCGGCAAAACGTTGACAATGATGCCCTTGGCCAAAAAGGGCGTATGCGTTTTTTCCTGAATATATTCAGGAAAAAACGCATACGCCCTTTTTGGCCAACTAAGCAAGCCGGAAGGGCAAATCAGCGCTACAAAGAAGTCTCGCTTGCCCTCGGTCAAAAGGGCCATGCTGAACAAAGTGTAAAAACCAGAAAAGCAGGACAGGCCATGGAGACATGGGAGCCTTGCTACGCTGATGGGCGGGATATAAATTGCCAACAGGCACTCTGGAGAAGAGTACGGTGTGTCCTGAAACAAGTAATAAACACAGCGTAGAGAGCATAGGGCACTTCCACTCAAGGGCGTATAAATTGGGAAAACTAAAAATCAACAAGACACAGGCACCCTAAAGTTTACGGCTGCTCTGTTTCCAAGAACCTCCACTTCGGTACACCTTCAATATCCCAGGAAAGAGAAAAATGGATAAAGAAATGGTGGTACTTGGCACAGTGGAATATCACTCAGCCATGAAATCAATGTCATAAGGCTAGTTAGCAGCATGATGAGTGGATTTAGATACGATGATTCTAAGTGAAATAAGTCACACAGAAAAAGACACTTATCCTAAGATATCACTTATAGAGGGAATGTCAAAATCGCTACACTTGAACTGAATTACAAAACAGAACAGAGTCACACCTTTAGAAGACACACTATGGCTGCTTAACGGGAAAGGTGAGGTGGGGTGATGCATAAAACAAGGGTTTGAAATTAGCTCAGACACCGCTCCATAAGCCAAATATGTAATAGACAAGGCCTACTCCCTGCTCAGTGAACTGGACTCAACACCCCCTAGTCACCACACAAGAATATATCTGACTAGTAAGAATCTGAAAACCTATGTATCGATATCTCTCTGCAAGTGAATCAAGAGGGTGTAAAGCGGCATCAACACAGCAGGGAAAAGCAGCCAAGCCCGATTCTAAACATAAATTACTTTAAAAAACCCACAAAACAAAGACAGTGAAAGAGAGAGAAATTCTTACAAAATCCGTTCAGGGTCTGTGATGCAACCTGGATTGACCATATCTAGACCCACAGCTGGATGAGACAAAAGGCTGGACACTCTTGGGGCTGAGAGGATTGGTGAGGTTGGGTGAGCAAACGCAGATACTTTAAAGTAACACTGCGGGGAACACACCCCATGGGTCTCAAATCTCCAGGTACAAGGGAATCTTCCTACATCAAAACATGCATGGGAAAGCCAGAAGATGGTATGCCGTGAGATCGGGAAAGGTTTCCAAAACGCACCTCATTTCTCCTCTCCTTGTGCTTGGGTTCGCCATTCCAGCCGCTTGACTAACCATCTCCCTACTTGGAGAATCAGCACCTTTAACCTACTGTTTCGTCCAGGTTGCAATTTGTCCTGAGGATGAACGGGAAGACGGGGAACCAACGAAAGACTAGCCCTAGGTATTGGGACAGGCACAGGTCACTCCATTTTCCCATCAGGAAGAAGAATGAACCACAGGCTCAGCCTGCCCCCCGGAACCAAAATAGGGCCTGAAGCAATCCTGCGCTTTTGCGGCCAGCTCCCAAAAAAGCGAGGAGACAAATGGAGCTCAGGGGCACTGCAATTCACAAACGTGCAGAGTTATAAATGAGAACTCTCGTCCACAAATATATTGAGGGAAGGCAACGAAGAGGATTTGAAAGCAAGGCAGATTTGCAGGAAACAGATTTCAGGAGGTAGATTCGACTCGCCTTTAAAGCACATGAAAAGCGGCAAAACGTTGACAATGATGCCCTTGGCCAAAAAGGGCGTATGCGTTTTTTCCTGAATATATTCAGGAAAAAACGCATACGCCCTTTTTGGCCAACCAAGCAAGCCGGAAGGGCAAATCAGCGCTACAAAGAAGTCTCGCTTGCCCTCGGTCAAAACGGCCATGCTGAACAAACAGTAAAAACCAGAAAAGCAGGACAGGCCATGGAGACATGGGAGCCTTGCTACGCTGATGGGCGGGATGTAAATTGCCAACAGGCACTCTGGAGAGGAGTACGGTGTGTCCTGAAACAAGTAATAAACACAGCGTAGAGAGCATAGGGCACTTCCACTCAAGGGCGTATAAATTGGGAAAACTAAAAATCAACAAGACACAGGCACCCTAAAGTTTACGGCTGCTCTGTTTCCAAGAACCTCCACTTCGGTACACCTTCAATATCCCAGGAAAGAGAAAAATGGATAAAGAAATGGTGGTACTTGGCACAATGGAATATCACTCAGCCATGAAATCAATGTCATAAGGCTAGTTAGCAGCATGATGAGTGGATTTAGATACGATGATTCTAAGTGAAATAAGTCACACAGAAAAAGACACTTATCCTAAGATATCGCTTATAGAGGGAATGTCAAAATCGCTACACTTGAACTGAATTACAAAACAGAACAGAGTCACACCTTTAGAAGACACACTATGGCTGCTTAACGGGAAAGGTGAGGTGGGGTGATGCATAAAACAAGGGTTTGAAATTAGCTCAGAGACCGCTCCATAAGCCAAATATGTAATAGACAAGGCCTACTCCCTGCTCAGTGAACTGGACTCAACACACCCTAGTCACCACACAAGAATATATCTGACTAGTAAGAATCTGAAAACCTATGTATCGATATCTCTCTGCAAGTGAATCAAGAGGGTGTAAAGCGGCATCAACACAGCAGGGAAAAGCAGCCAAGCCCGATTCTAAACATAAATTACTTTAAAAAACCCACAAAACAAAGACAGTGAAAGAGAGAGAAATTCTTACAAAATCCGTTCAGGGTCTATGATGCAACCTGGATTGACCATATCTAGACCCACAGCTGGATGAGACATAAGGCTGGACACTCTTGGGGCTGAGAGGATTGGTGAGGTTGGGTGAGCAAACGCAGATACTTTAAAGTAACACTGCGGGGAACACACCCCATGGGTCTCAAATCTCCAGGTACAAGGGCATCTTCCTACATCAAAACATGCATGGGAAAGCCAGAAGATGGTATGCCGTGAGATCGGGAAAGGTTTCTGAAACGCACCTCATTTCTCCCCTCCTTGTGCTCGGGTTCGCCATTCCAGCCGCTTGACTAACCATCTCCCTACTTGGAGAATCAGCACCTTTAACCTACTGTTTCGTCCAGGTTGCAATTTGTCCTGAGGATGAACGGGAAGACGGGGAACCAACGAAAGACTAGCCCTAGGTGTTGGGACAGGCACAGGTCACTCCATTTTCCCATCAGGAAGAAGAATGAACCACAGGCTCAGCCTGCCCCCCAGAACCAAAATAGGGCCTGAAGCAATCCTGCGCTTTTGCGGCCAGCTCCCAAAAAAGCGAGGAGACAAATGGAGCTCAGGGGCACTGCAATTCACAAACGTGCAGAGTTATAAATGAGAACTCTCGTCCACAAATATATTGAGGGAAGGCAACGAAGAGGATTTGAAAGCAAGGCAGATTTGCAGGAAACAGATTTCAGGAGGTAGATTCGACTCGCCTTTAAAGCACATGAAAAGCGGCAAAACGTTGACAATGATGCCCTTGGCCAAAAAGGGCGTATGCGTTTTATCCTGAATATATTCAGGAAAAAACGCATACGCCCTTTTTGGCCAACCAAGCAAGCCGGAAGGGCAAATCAGCGCTACAAAGAAGTCTCGCTTGCCCTCGGTCAAAAGGGCCATGCTGAACAAAGTGTAAAAACCAGAAAAGCAGGACAGGCCATGGAGACATGGGAGCCTTGCTACGCTGATGGGCGGGATGTAAATTGCCAACAGGCACTCTGGAGAAGAGTACGGTGTGTCCTGAAACAAGTAATAAACACAGCGTAGAGAGCATAGGGCACTTCCACTCAAGGGCGTATAAATTGGGAAAACTAAAAATCAACAAGACACAGGCACCCTAAAGTTTACGGCTGCTCTGTTTCCAAGAACCTCCACTTCGGTACACCTTCAATATCCCAGGAAAGAGAAAAATGGATAAAGAAATGGTGGTACTTGGCACAATGGAATATCACTCAGCCATGAAATCAATGTCATAAGGCTAGTTAGCAGCATGATGAGTGGATTTAGATACGATGATTCTAAGTGAAATAAGTCACACAGAAAAAGACACTTATCCTAAGATATCGCTTATAGAGGGAATGTCAAAATCGCTACACTTGAACTGAATTACAAAACAGAACAGAGTCACACCTTTAGAAGACACACTATGGCTGCTTAACGGGAAAGGTGAGGTGGGGTGATGCATAAAACAAGGGTTTGAAATTAGCTCAGAGACCGCTCCATAAGCCAAATATGTAATAGACAAGGCCTACTCCCTGCTCAGTGAACTGGACTCAACACACCCTAGTCACCACACAAGAATATATCTGACTAGTAAGAATCTGAAAACCTATGTATCGATATCTCTCTGCAAGTGAATCAAGAGGGTGTAAAGCGGCATCAACACAGCAGGGAAATGCAGCCAAGCCCGATTCTAAACATAAATTACTTTAAAAAACCCACAAAACAAAGACAGTGAAAGAGAGAGAAATTCTAACAAAATCCATTCAGGGTCTATGATGCAACCTGGATTGACCATATCTAGACCCACAGCTGGATGAGACATAAGGCTGGACACTCTTGGGGCTGAGAGGATTGGTGAGGTTGGGTGAGCAAACGCAGATACTTTAAAGTAACACTGCGGGGAACACACCCCATGGGTCTCAAATCTCCAGGTACAAGGGAATCTTCCTACATCAAAACATGCATGGGAAAGCCAGAAGATGGTATGCCGTGAGATCGGGAAAGGTTTCCAAAACGCACCTCATTTCTCCTCTCCTTGTGCTCGGGTTCACCATTCCAGCCGCTTGACTAACCATCTCCCTACTTGAAGAATCAGCACCTTTAACCTACTGTTTCGTCCAGGTTGCAATTTGTCCTGAGGATGAACGGGAAGACGGGGAACCAACGAAAGACTAGCCCTAGGTGTTGGGACAGGCACAGGTCACTCCATTTTCCCATCAGGAAGAAGAATGAACCACAGGCTCAGCCTGCCTCCCAGAACCAAAATAGGGCCTGAAGCAATCCTGCGCTTTTGCGGCCAGCTCCCAAAAAAGCGAGGAGACAAATGGAGCTCAGGGGCACTGCAATTCACAAACGTGCAGAGTTATAAATGAGAACTCTCGTCCACAAATATATTGAGGGAAGGCAACGAAGAGGATTTGAAAGCAAGGCAGATTTGCAGGAAACAGATTTCAGGAGGTAGATTCGACTCGCCTTTAAAGCACATGAAAAGCGGCAAAACGTTGACAATGATGCCCTTGGCCAAAAAGGGCGTATGCGTTTTTTCCTGAATATATTCAGGAAAAAACGCATACGCCCTTTTTGGCCAACCAAGCAAGCCGGAAGGGCAAATCAGCGCTACAAAGAAGTCTCGCTTGCCCTCGGTCAAAAGGGCCATGCTGAACAAACAGTAAAAACCAGAAAAGCAGGACAGGCCATGGAGACATGGGAGCCTTGCTACGCTGATGGGCGGGATATAAATTGCCAACAGGCACTCTGGAGAAGAGTACGGTGTGTCCTGAAACAAGTAATAAACACAGCGTAGAGAGCATAGGGCACTTCCACTCATGGGCGTATAAATTGGGAAAACTAAAAATCAACAAGACACAGGCACCCTAAAGTTTACGGCTGCTCTGTTTCCAAGAACCTCCACTTCGGTACACCTTCAATATCCCAGGAAAGAGAAAAATGGATAAAGAAATGGTGGTACTTGGCACAATGGAATATCACTCAGCCATGAAATCAATGTCATAAGGCTAGTTAGCAGCATGATGAGTGGATTTAGATACGATGATTCTAAGTGAAATAAGTCACACAGAAAAAGACACTTATCCTAAGATATCGCTTATAGAGGGAATGTCAAAATCGCTACACTTGAACTGAATTACAAAACAGAACAGAGTCACACCTTTAGAAGACACACTATGGCTGCTTAACGGGAAAGGTGAGGTGGGGTGATGCATAAAACAAGGGTTTGAAATTAGCTCAGAGACCGCTCCATAAGCCAAATATGTAATAGACAAGGCCTACTCCCTGCTCAGTGAACTGGACTCAACACACCCTAGTCACCACACAAGAATATATCTGACTAGTAAGAATCTGAAAACCTATGTATCGATATCTCTCTGCAAGTGAATCAAGAGGGTGTAAAGCGGCATCAACACAGCAGGGAAAAGCAGCCAAGCCCGATTCTAAACATAAATTACTTTAAAAAACCCACAAAACAAAGACAGTGAAAGAGAGAGAAATTCTTACAAAATCCGTTCAGGGTCTATGATGCAACCTGGATTGACCATATCTAGACCCACAGCTGGATGAGACATAAGGCTGGACACTCTTGGGGCTAAGAGGATTGGTGAGGTTGGGTGAGCAAACGCAGATACTTTAAAGTAACACTGCGGGGAACACACCCCATGGGTCTCAAATCTCCAGGTACAAGGGAATGTTCCTACATCAAAACATGCATGGGAAAGCCAGAAGATGGTATGCCGTGAGATCGGGAAAGGTTTCCAAAACGCACCTCATTTCTCCTCTCCTTGTGCTCGGGTTCACCATTCCAGCCGCTTGACTAACCATCTCCCTACTTGGAGAATCAGCACCTTTAACCTACTGTTTCGTCCAGGTTGCAATTTGTCCTGAGGATGAACGGGAAGACGGGGAACCAACGAAAGACTAGCCCTAGGTATTGGGACAGGCACAGGTCACTCCATTTTCCCATCAGGAAGAAGAATGAACCACAGGCTCAGCCTGCCCCCCAGAACCAAAATAGGGCCTGAAGCAATCCTGCGCTTTTGCGGCCAGCTCCCAAAAAAGCGAGGAGACAAATGGAGCTCAGGGGCACTGCAATTCACAAACGTGCAGAGTTATAAATGAGAACTCTCGTCCACAAATATATTGAGGGAAGGCAACGAAGAGGATTTGAAAGCAAGGCAGATTTGCAGGAAACAGATTTCAGGAGGTAGATTCGACTCGCCTTTAAAGCACATGAAAAGCGGCAAAACGTTGACAATGATGCCCTTGGCCAAAAAGGGCGTATGCGTTTTTTCCTGAATATATTCAGGAAAAAACGCATACGCCCTTTTTGGCCAACCAAGCAAGCCGGAAGGGCAAATCAGCGCTACAAAGAAGTCTCGCTTGCCCTCGGTCAAAAGGGCCATGCTGAACAAACAGTAAAAACCAGAAAAGCAGGACAGGCCATGGAGACATGGGAGCCTTGCTACGCTGATGGGCGGGATATAAATTGCCAACAGGCACTCTGGAGAAGAGTACGGTGTGTCCTGAAACAAGTAATAAACACAGCGTAGAGAGCATAGGGCACTTCCACTCATGGGCGTATAAATTGGGAAAACTAAAAATCAACAAGACACAGGCACCCTAAAGTTTACGGCTGCTCTGTTTCCAAGAACCTCCGCTTTGGAACACCTTCAATATCCCAGGAAAGAGAAAAATGGATAAAGAAATGGTGGTACTTGGCACAATGGAATATGACTCAGCCATGAAATCAATGTCATAAGGCTAGTTAGCAGCATGATGAGTGGATTTAGATACGATGATTCTAAGTGAAATAAGTCACACAGAAAAAGACACTTATCCTAATATATCGCTTATAGAGGGAATGTCAAAATCGCTACACTTGAACTGAATTACAAATCAGAACAGAGTCACACCTTTAGAAGACACACTATGGCTGCTTAACGGGAAAGGTGAGGTGGGGTGATGCATAAAACAAGGGTTTGAAATTAGCTCAGAGACCGCTCCATAAGCCAAATATGTAATAGACAAGGCCTACTCCCTGCTCAGTGAACTGGACTCAACACACCCTAGTCACCACACAAGAATATATCTGACTAGTAAGAATCTGAAAACCTATGTATCGATATCTCTCTGCAAGTGAATCAAGAGGGTGTAAAGCGGCATCAACACAGCAGGGAAAAGCAGCCAAGCCCGATTCTAAACATAAATTACTTTAAAAAACCCACAAAACAAAGACAGTGAAAGAGAGAGAAATTCTTACAAAATCCGTTCAGGGTCTATGATGCAACCTGGATTGACCATATCTAGACCCACAGCTGGATGAGACATAAGGCTGGACACTCTTGGGGCTGAGAGGATTGGTGAGGTTGGGTGAGCAAACGCAGATACTTTAAAGTAACACTGCGGGGAACACACCCCATGGGTCTCAAATCTCCAGGTACAAGGGAATGTTCCTACATCAAAACATGCATGGAAAAGCCAGAAGATGGTATGCCGTGAGATCGGGAAAGGTTTCCAAAACGCACCTCATTTCTCCTCTCCTTGTGCTCGGGTTCACCATTCCAGCTGCTTGACTAACCATCTCCCTACTTGGAGAATCAGCACCTTTAACCTACTGTTTCGTCCAGGTTGCAATTTGTCCTGAGGATGAACGGGAAGACGGGGAACCAAAGAAAGACTAGCCCTAGGTATTGGGACAGGCACAGGTCACTCCATTTTCCCATCAGGAAGAAGAATGAACCACAGGCTCAGCCTGCCCCCCAGAACCAAAATAGGGCCTGAAGCAATCCTGCGCTTTTGCGGCCAGCTCCCAAAAAAGCGAGGAGACAAATGGAGCTCAGGGGCACTGCAATTCACAAACGTGCAGAGTTATAAATGAGAACTCTCGTCCACAAATATATTGAGGGAAGGCAACGAAGAGGATTTGAAAGCAAGGCAGATTTGCAGGAAACAGATTTCAGGAGGTAGATTCGACTCGCCTTTAAAGCACATGAAAAGCGGCAAAACGTTGACAATGATGCCCTTGGCCAAAAAGGGCGTATGCGTTTTTTCCTGAATATATTCAGGAAAAAACGCATACGCCCTTTTTGGCCAACCAAGCAAGCCGGAAGGGCAAATCAGCGCTACAAAGAAGTCTCGCTTGCCCTTGGTCAAAAGGGCCATGCTGAACAAACAGTAAAAACCAGAAAAGCAGGACAGGCCATGGAGACATGGGAGCCTTGCTACGCTGATGGGCGGGATATAAATTGCCAACAGGCACTCTGGAGAAGAGTACGGTGTGTCCTGAAACAAGTAATAAACACAGCGTAGAGAGCATAGGGCACTTCCACTCATGGGCGTATAAATTGGGAAAACTAAAAATCAACAAGACACAGGCACCCTAAAGTTTACGGCTGCTCTGTTTCCAAGAACCTCCACTTCGGTACACCTTCAATATCCCAGGAAAGAGAAAAATGGATAAAGAAATGGTGGTACTTGGCACAATGGAATATCACTCAGCCATGAAATCAATGTCATAAGGCTAGTTAGCAGCATGATGAGTGGATTTAGATACGATGATTCTAAGTGAAATAAGTCACACAGAAAAAGACACTTATCCTAAGATATCGCTTATAGAGGGAATGTCAAAATCGCTACACTTGAACTGAATTACAAAACAGAACAGAGTCACACCTTTAGAAGACACACTATGGCTGCTTAACGGGAAAGGTGAGGTGGGGTGATGCATAAAACAAGGGTTTGAAATTAGCTCAGAGACCGCTCCATAAGCCAAATATGTAATAGACAAGGCCTACTCCCTGCTCAGTGAACTGGACTCAACACCCCCTAGTCACCGCACAAGAATAATTCTGACTAGTACGAATCTGAAAACCTATGTATCGATATCTGTCGGCAAGTGAATCAAGAGGGTGTAAAGCGGCATAAACACAGCAGGGAAAAGCAGCCAAGCCCGATTCTAAACATAAATTACTTTAAAAAACCCACAAAACAAAGACAGTGAAAGAGAGAGAAATTCTTACAAAATCCGTTCAGGGTCTATGATGCAACCTGGATTGACCATATCTAGACCCACAGCTGGATGAGACATAAGGCTGGACACTCTTGGGGCTGAGAGTATTGGTGAGGTTGGGTGAGCAAACGCAGATACTTTAAAGTAACACTGCGGGGAACACACCCCATGGGTCTCAAATCTCCAGGTACAAGGGAATCTTCCTACATCAAAACATGCATGGGAAACCCAGAAGATGGTATGCCATGAGATCGGGAAAGGTTTCTAAAACGCACCTCATTTCTCCTCTCCTTGTGCTCGGGTTCGCCATTCCAGCCGCTTGACTAACCCTCTCCCTACTTGGAGAATCAGCACCTTTAACCTACTGTTTCGTCCAGGTTGCAATTTGTCCTGAGGATGAACGGGAAGACGGGGAACCAACGAAAGACTAGCCCTAGGTGTTGGGACATGCACAGGTCACTCCATTTTCCCATCAGGAAGAAGAATGAACCACAGGCTCAGCCTGCCCCCCAGAACCAAAATAGGGCCTGAAGCAATCCTGCGCTTTTGCGGCCAGCTCCCAAAAAAGCGAGGAGACAAATGGAGATCAGGGGCACTGCAATTCACAAACGTGCAGAGTTATAAATGAGAACTCTCGTCAACAAATATATTGAGGGAAGGCAACGAAGAGGATTTGAAAGCAAGGCAGATTTGCAGGAAACAGATTTCAGGAGGTAGATTCGACTCGCCTTTAAAGCACATGAAAAGCGGCAAAACGTTGACAATGATGCCCTTGGCCAAAAAGGGCGTATGCGTTTTTTCCTGAATATATTCAGGAAAAAACGCATACGCCCTTTTTGGCCAACCAAGCAAGCCGGAAGGGCAAATCAGCGCTACAAAGATGTCTCGCTTGCCCTCGGTCAAAACGGCCATGCTGAACAAACAGTAAAAACCAGAAAAGCAGGACAGGCCATGGAGACATGGGAGCCTTGCTACGCTGACGGGCGGGATATAAATTGCCAACAGGCACTCTGGAGAAGAGTACGGTGTGTCCTGAAACAAGTAATAAACACAGCGTAGAGAGCATAGGGCACTTCCACTCATGGGCGTATAAATTGGGAAAATTAAAATCAACAAGACACAGGCACCCTAAAGTTTACGGCTGCTCTGTTTTCAAGAACCTCCGCTTTGGAACACCTTCAATATCCCAGGAAAGAGAAAAATGGATAAAGAAATGGTGGTACTTGGCACAATGGAATATGACTCAGCCATGAAATCAATGTCATAAGGCTAGTTAGCAGCATGATGAGTGGATTTAGATACGATGATTCTAAGTGAAATAAGTCACACAGAAAAAGACACTTATCCTAATATATCGCTTATAGAGGGAATGTCAAAATCGCTACACTTGAACTGAATTACAAAACAGAACAGAGTCACACCTTTAGAAGACACACTATGGCTGCTTAACGGGAAAGGTGAGGTGGGGTGATGCATAAAACAAGGGTTTGAAATTAGCTCAGAGACCTCTCCATAAGCCAAATATGTAATAGACAAGGCCTACTCCCTGCTCAGTGAACTGGACTCAACACACCCTAGTCACCACACAAGAATATATCTGACTAGTAAGAATCTGAAAACCTATGTATCGATATCTCTCTGCAAGTGTATCAAGAGGGTGTAAAGCGGCATCAACACAGCAGGGAAAAGCAGCCAAGCCCGATTCTAAACATAAATTACTTTAAAAACCCACAAAACAAAGACAGTGAAAGAGAGAGAAATTCTTACAAAATCCGTTCAGGGTCTATGATGCAACCTGGATTGACCATATCTAGACCCACAGCTGGATGAGTCATAAGGCTGGACACTCTTGGGGATGAGAGGATTGGTGAGGTTGGGTGAGCAAACGCAGATACTTTAAAGTAACACTGCGGGGAACACACCCCATGGGTCTCAAATCTCCAGGTACAAGGGAATCTTCCTACATCAAAACATGCATGGGAAACCCAGAAGATGGTATGCCATGAGATCGGGAAAGGTTTCTAAAACGCACCTTATTTCTCCTCTCCTTGTGCTCGGGTTCGCCATTCCAGCCGCTTGACTAACCATCTCCCTACTTGGAGAATCAGCACCTTTAACCTACTGTTTCGTCCAGGTTGCAATTTGTCCTGAGGATGAACGGGAAGACGGGGAACCAACGAAAGACTAGCCCTAGGTATTGGGACAGGCACAGGTCACTCCATTTTCCCATCAGGAAGAAGAATGAACCACAGGCTCAGCCTGCCCCCCAGAACCAAAATAGGGCCTGAAGCAATCCTGCGCTTTTGCGGCCAGCTCCCAAAAAAGCGAGGAGACAAATGGAGATCAGGGGCACTGCAATTCACAAACGTGCAGAGTTATAAATGAGAACTCTCGTCCACAAATATATTGAGGGAAGGCAACGAAGAGGATTTGAAAGCAAGGCAGATTTGCAGGAAACAGATTTCAGGAGGTAGATTCGACTCGCCTTTAAAGCACATGAAAAGCGGCAAAACGTTGACAATGAGGCACTTGGCCAAAAAGGGCGTATGCGTTTTTTCCTGAATATATTCAGGAAAAAACGCATACGCCCTTTTTGGCCAACCAAGCAAGCCGGAAGGGCAAATCAGCGCTACAAAGAAGTCTCGCTTGCCCTCGGTCAAAAGGGCCATGCTGAACAAAGTGTAAAAACCAGAAAAGCAGGACAGGCCATGGAGACATGGGAGCCTTGCTACGCTGATGGGCGGGATATAAATTGCCAACAGGCACTCTGGAGAAGAGTACGGTGTGTCCTGAAACAAGTAATAAACACAGCGTAGAGAGCATAGGGCACTTCCACTCATGGGCGTATAAATTGGGAAAACTAAAAATCAACAAGACACAGGCACCCTAAAGTTTACGGCTGCTCTGTTTCCAAGAACCTCCGCTTCGGAACACCTTCAATATCCCAGGAAAGAGAAAAATGGATAAAGAAATGGTGGTACTTGGCACAATGGAATATCACTCAGCCATGAAATCAATGTCATAAGGCTAGTTAGCAGCATGATGAGTGGATGTAGGTACGATGATTCTAAGTGAAATAAGTCACACAGAAAAAGACACTTATCCTAATATATCGCTTATAGAGGGAACGTCAAAATCGCTACACTTGAACTGAATTACAAAACAGAACACAGTCACACCTGTAGAAGACACACTATGGCTGCTTAACGGGAAAGGTGAGGTGGGGTGATGCATAAAACAAGGGTTTGAAATTAGCTCAGACACCGCTCCATAAGCCAAATATGTAATAGACAAGGCCTACTCCCTGCTCAGTGAACTGGACTCAACACCCCCTAGTCACCGCACAAGAATAATTCTGACTAGTACGAATCTGAAAACCTATGTATCGATATCTCTCTGCAAGTGAATCAAGAGGGTGTAAAGCGGCATAAACACAGCAGGGAAAAGCAGCCAAGCCCGATTCTAAACATAAATTACTTTAAAAAACCCACAAAACAAAGACAGTGAAAGAGAGAGAAATTCTTACAAAATCCGTTCAGGGTCTATGATGCAACCTGGATTGACCATATCTAGACCCACAGCTGGATGAGACATAAGGCTGGACACTCTTGGGGCTGAGAGGATTGGTGAGGTTGGGTGAGCAAACGCAGATACTTTAAAGTAACACTGCGGGGAACACACCCCATGGGTCTCAAATCTCCAGGTACAAGGGAATCTTCCTACATCAAAACATGCATGGGAAAGCCAGAAGATGGTATGCCGTGAGATCGGGAAAGGTTTCTAAAACGCACCTCATTTCTCCTCTCCTTGTGCTGGGGTTCACCATTCCAGCCGCTTGACTAACCCTCTCCCTACTTGGAGAATCAGCACCTTTAACCTACTGTTTCGTCCAGGTTGCAATTTGTCCTGAGGATGAACGGGAAGACGGGGAACCAACGAAAGACTAGCCCTAGGTGTTGGTACAGGCACAGGTCACTCCATTTTCCCATCAGGAAGAAGAATGAACCACAGGCTCAGCCTGCCCCCCAGAACCAAAATAGGGCCTGAAGCAATCCTGCGCTTTTGCGGCCAGCTCCCAAAAAAGCGAGGAGACAAATGGAGCTCAGGGGCACTGCAATTCACAAACGTGCAGAGTTATAAATGAGAACTCTCGTCCACAAATATATTGAGGGAAGGCAACGAAGAGGATTTGAAAGCAAGGCAGATTTGCAGGAAACAGATTTCAGGAGGTAGATTCGACTCGCCTTTAAAGCACATGAAAAGCGGCAAAACGTTGACAATGATGCCCTTGGCCAAAAAGGGCGTATGCGTTTTTTCCTGAATATATTCAGGAAAAAACGCATACGCCCTTTTTGGCCAACCAAGCAAGCCGGAAGGGCAAATCAGCGCTACAAAGAAGTCTCGCTTGCCCTCGGTCAAAAGGGCCATGCTGAAAAAAGTGTAAAAACCAGAAAAGCAGGACAGGCCATGGAGACATGGGAGCCTTGCTACGCTGATGGGCGGGATGTAAATTGCCAACAGGCACTCTGGAGAAGAGTACGGTGTGTCCTGAAACAAGTAATAAACACAGTGTAGAGAGCATAGGGCACTTCCACTCATGGGCGTATAAATTGAGAAAACTAAAAATCAACAAGACACAGGCACCCTAAAGTTTACGGCTGCTCTGTTTCCAAGAACCTCCGCTTCGGTACACCTTCAATATCCCAGGAAAGAGAAAAATGGATAAAGAAATGGTGGTACTTGGCACAATGGAATATCACTCAGCCATGAAATCAATGTCATAAGGCTAGTTAGCAGCATGATGAGTGGATTTAGGTACGATGATTCTAAGTGAAATAAGTCACACAGAAAAAGACACTTATCCTAAGATATCGCTTATAGAGGGAATGTCAAAATGGCTACACTTGAACTGAATTACAAAACAGAACAGAGTCACACCTGTAGAAGACACACTATGGCTGCTTAACGGGAAAGGTGAGGTGGGGTGATGCATAAAACAAGGGTTTGAAATTAGCTCAGAGACCGCTCCATAAGCCAAATATGTAATAGACAAGGCCTACTCCCTGCTCAGTGAACTGGACTCAACGCACCCTAGTCACCACACAAGAATATATCTGACTAGTAAGAATCTGAAAACCTATGTATCGATATCTCTCTGCAAGTGAATCAAGAGGGTGTAAAGCGGCATCAACACAGCAGGGAAAAGCAGCCAAGCCCGATTCTAAACATAAATTACTTTAAAAAACGCACAAAACAAAGACAGTGAAAGAGAGAGAAATTCTTACAAAATCCGTTCAGGGTCTCTGATGCAACCTGGATTGACCATATCTAGACCCACAGCTGGATGAGACATAAGGCTGGACACTCTTAGGGCTGAGAGGTTTGGTGAGGTTGGGTGAGCAAACGCAGATACTTTAAAGTAACACTGCGGGGAACACAGCCCATGGGTCTCAAATCTCCAGGTACAAGGGCATCTTCCTACATCAAAACATGCATGGGAAACCCAGAAGATGGTATGCCATGAGATCGGGAAAGGTTTCTAAAACGCACCTCATTTCTCCTCTCCTTGTGCTCGGGTTCGCCATTCCAGCCGCTTGACTAACCATCTCCCTACTTGGAGAATCAGCCCCTTTAACCTCCTGATTGTACAAGTTGCAATTTGTCCTGAGGATGAACGGGAAGACGCGGAACAAACTAGAGACGAGCCCTAGGTGTTGGGACAGGCATAGGTCACTCCATTTTCCCATCAGGAAGAAGAATGAACCACAGGCTCAGCCTGCCCCCCAGAACCAAAATAGGGCCTGAAGCAATCCTGCGCTTTTGCGGCCAGCTCCCAAAAAAGCGAGGAGACAAATGGAGATCAGGGGCACTGCAATTCACAAACGTGCAGAGTTATAAATGAGAACTCTCGTCCACAAATATATTGAGGGAAGGCAACGAAGAGGATTTGAAAGCAAGGCAGATTTGCAGGAAACTGATTTCAGGAGGTAGATTCGACTCGCCTTTAAAGCACATGAAAAGCGGCAAAACGTTGACAATGATGCCCTTGGCCAAAAAGGGCGTATGCGTTTTTTCCTGAATATATTCAGGAAAAAACGCATACGCCCTTTTTGGCCAACCAAGCAAGCCGGAAGGGCAAATCAGCGCTACAAAGAAGTCTCGCTTGCCCTCGGTCAAAAGGGCCATGCTGAACAAACAGTAAAAACCAGAAAAGCAGGACAGGCCATGGAGACATGGGAGCCTTGCTACGCTGATGGGCGGGATATAAATTGCCAACAGGCACTCTGGAGAAGAGTACGGGGTGTCCTGGAACAAGTAATAAACACAGCGTAGAGAGCATAGGGCACTTCCACTCATGGGCGTATAAATTGGGAAAACTAAAAATCAACAAGACACAGGCACCCTAAAGTTTACGGCTGCTCTGTTTCCAAGAACCTCCGCTTCGGTACACCTTCAATATCCCAGGAAAGAGAAAAATGGATAAAGAAATGGTGGTACTTGGCACAATGGAATATCACTCAGCCATGAAATCAATGTCATAAGGCTAGTTAGCAGCATGATGTGTGGATTTAGGTACGATGATTCTAAGTGAAATAAGTCACACAGAAAAAGACACTTATCCTAAGATATCGCTTATAGAGGGAATGTCAAAATCGCTACACTTGAACTGAATTACAAAACAGAACAGAGTCACACCTTTAGAAGACACACTATGGCTGCTTAACGGGAAAGGTGAGGTGGGGTGATGCATAAAACAAGGGTTTGAAATTAGCTCAGACACCGCTCCATAAGCCAAATATGTAATAGACAAGGCCTACTCCCTGCTCAGTGAACTGGACTCAACACACCCTAGTCACCGCACAAGAATAATTCTGACTAGTACGAATCTGAAAACCGATGTATCGATATCTCTCTGCAAGTGAATCAAGAGGGTGTAAAGCGGCATCAACACAGCAGGGAAAAGCAGCCAAGCCCGATTCTAAACATACATTACTTTAAAAAACCCACAAAACAAAGACAGTGAAAGAGAGAGAAATTCTTACAGAATCCGTTCAGGCTCTATGATGCAACCTGGATTGACCATATCTAGACCCACAGCTGGATGAGACATAAGGCTGGACACTCTTGGGGCTGAGAGGATTGGTGAGGTTGGGTGAGCAAACGCAGATACTTTAAAGTAACACTGCGGGGAACACACCCCATGGGTCTCAAATCTCCAGGTACAAGGGCATCTTCCTACATCAAAACATGCATGGGAAAGCCAGAAGATGGTATGCCGTGAGATCGGGAAAGGTTTCTAAAACGCACCTCATTTCTCCTCTCCTTGTGCTCGGGTTCACCATTCCAGCCGCTTGACTAACCATCTCCCTACTTGGAGAATCAGCACCTTTAACCTACTGTTTCGTCCAGGTTGCAATTTGTCCTGAGGATGAACGGGAAGACGGGGAACCAACGAAAGACTAGCCCTAGGTGGTGGGACAGGCACAGGTCACTCCATTTTCCCATCAGGAAGAAGAATGAACCACAGGCTCAGCCTGCCCCCCAGAATCAAAATAGGGCCTGAAGCAATCCTGCGCTTTTGCGGCCAGCTCCCAAAAAAGCGAGGAGACAAATGGAGCTCAGGGGCACTGCAATTCACAAACGTGCAGAGTTATAAATGAGAACTCTCGTCCACAAATATATTGAGGGAAGGCAACGAAGAGGATTTGAAAGCAAGGCAGATTTGCAGGAAACAGATTTCAGGAGGTAGATTCGACTCGCCTTTAAAGCACATGAAAAGCGGCAAAACGTTGACAATGATGCCCTTGGCCAAAAAGGGCGTATGCGTTTTTTCCTGAATATATTCAGGAAAAAACGCATACGCCCTTTATGGCCAACCAAGCAAGCCGGAAGGGCAAATCAGCGCTACAAAGAAGTCTCGCTTGCCCTCGGTCAAAAGGGCCATGCTGAACAAAGTGTAAAAACCAGAAAAGCAGGAGAGACCATGGAGACATGGGAGCCTTGCTACGCTGATGGGCGGGATATAAATTGCCAACAGGCACTCTGGAGAAAAGTACGGTGTGTCCTGAAACAAGTAATAAACACAGTGTAGAGAGCATAGGGCACTTCCACTCAAGGGCGTATAAATTGGGAAAACTAAAAATCAACAAGACACAGGCACCCTAAAGTTTACAGCTGCTCTGTTTCCAAGAACCTCCACTTCGGTACACCTTCAATATCCCAGGAAAGAGAAAAATGGATAAAGAAATGGTGGTACTTGGCACAATGGAATATCACTCAGCCATGAAATCAATGTCATAAGGCTAGTTAGCAGCATGATGAGTGGATTTAGGTACGATGACTCTAAGTGAAATAAGTCACACAGAAAAAGACACTTATCCTAAGATATCGCTTATAGAGGGAATGTCAAAATCGCTACACTTGAACTGAATTACAAAACAGAACAGAGTCACACCTTTAGAAGACACACTATGGCTGCTTAACGGGAAAGGTGAGGTGGGGTGATGCATAAAACAAGGGTTTGGAATTAGCTCAGACACCGCTCCATAAGCCAAATATGTAATAGACAAGGCCTACTCCCTGCTCAGTGAAATGGACTCAACACCCCCTAGTCACCACACAAGAATATATCTGACTAGTATGAATCTGAAAACCTATGTATCGATATCTCTCTGCAAGTGAATCAAGAGGGTGTAAAGCGGCATAAACACAGCAGGGAAAAGCAGCCAAGCCCGATTCTAAACATAAATTACTTTAAAAAACCCACAAAACAAAGACAGTGAAAGAGAGAGAAATTCTTACAAAATCCGTTCAGGGTCTATGATGCAACCTGGATTGACCATATCAAGACCCACAGCTGGATGAGACATAAGGCTGGACATTCTTGGGGCTGAGAGGGTTGGTGAGGTTGGGTGAGCAAATGCAGATACTTTAAAGTAACACTGCGGGGAACACACCCCATGGGTCTCAAATCTCCAGGTACAAGGGAATCTTCCTACATCAAAACATGCATGGGAAACCCAGAAGATGGTATGCCATGAGATCGGGAAAGGTTTCTAAAACGCACCTCATTTCTCCTCTCCTTGTGCTCGGGTTCGCCATTCCAGCCGCTTGACTAACCATCTCCCTACTTGGAGAATCAGCACCTTTAACCTACTGTTTCGTCCAGGTTGCAATTTGTCCTGAGGATGAACGGGAAGACGGGGAACCAACGAGAGACGAGCCCTAGGTGTTGGGACAGGCATAGGTCACTCCATTTTCCCATCAGGAAGAAGAATGAACCACAGGCTCAGCCTGCCCCCCAGAACCAAAATAGGGCCTGAAGCAATCCTGCGCTTTTGCGGCCAGCTCCCAAAAAAGCGAGGAGACAAATGGAGCTCAGGGGCACTGCAATTCACAAACGTGCAGAGTTATAAATGAGAACTCTCGTCCACAAATATATTGAGGGAAGGCAACGAAGAGGATTTGAAAGCAAGGCAGATTTGCAGGAAACAGATTTCAGGAGGTAGATTCGACTCGCCTTTAAAGCACATGAAAAGCGGCAAAACGTTGACAATGATGCCCTTGGCCAAAAAGGGCGTATGCGTTTTTTCCTGAATATATTCAGGAAAAAACGCATACGCCCTTTATGGCCAACCAAGCAAGCCGGAAGGGCAAATCAGCGCTACAAAGAAGTCTCGCTTGCCCTCGGTCAAAAGGGCCATGCTGAACAAAGTGTAAAAACCAGAAAAGCAGGAGAGACCATGGAGACATGGGAGCCTTGCTACGCTGATGGGCGGGATATAAATTGCCAACAGGCACTCTGGAGAAAAGTACGGTGTGTCCTGAAACAAGTAATAAACACAGTGTAGAGAGCATAGGGCACTTCCACTCAAGGGCGTATAAATTGGGAAAACTAAAAATCAACAAGACACAGGCACCCTAAAGTTTACAGCTGCTCTGTTTCCAAGAACCTCCACTTCGGTACACCTTCAATATCCCAGGAAAGAGAAAAATGGATAAAGAAATGGTGGTACTTGGCACAATGGAATATCACTCAGCCATGAAATCAATGTCATAAGGCTAGTTAGCAGCATGATGAGTGGATTTAGGTACGATGATTCTAAGTGAAATAAGTCACACAGAAAAAGACACTTATCCTAAGATATCGCTTATAGAGGGAATGTCAAAATCGCTACACTTGAACTGAATTACAAAACAGAACAGAGTCACACCTTTAGAAGACACACTATGGCTGCTTAACTGGAAAGGTGAGGTGGGGTGATGCATAAAACAAGGGTTTGGAATTAGCTCAGACACCGCTCCATAAGCCAAATATGTAATAGACAAGGCCTACTCCCTGCTCAGTGAACTGGACTCAACACCCCCTAGTCACCGCACAAGAATATATCTGACTAGTATGAATCTGAAAAACTATGTATCGATATCTTTCTGCAAGTGAATCAAGAGGGTGTAAAGCGGCATAAACACAGCAGGGTAAAGCAGCCAAGCCCGATTCTAAACATAAATTACTTTAAAAAACCCACAAAGCAAAGACAGTGAAAGAGAGAGAAATTCTTACAAAATCCGTTCAGGGTCTCTGATGCAACCTGGATTGACCATATCTAGACCCACAGCTGGATGAGACATAAGGCTGGACACTCTTGGGGCTGAGCGGATTGGTGAGGTTGGGTGAGCAAATGCAGATACTTTAAAATAATACCGCGTGGTACCGACCCCATGGGTCTCAAATCTCCAGGTACAAGGGCATCTTCCTACATCAAAACATGCATGGGAAACCCAGAGGATGGTATGCCGTGAGATCGGGAAAGGTTTCTAAAACGCACCTCATTTCTCCTCTCCTTGTGCTCGGGTTCGCCATTCCAGCCGCTTGACTAACCATCTCCCTACTTGGAGAATCAGCACCTTTAACCTACTGTTTCGTCCAGGTTGCAATTTGTCCTGAGGATGAACGGGAAGACGGGGAACCAACGAAAGACTAGCCCTAGGTGTTGGGACAGGCACAGGTCACTCCATTTTCCCATCAGGAAGAAGAATGAACCACAGGCTCAGCCTGCCCCCCAGAACCAAAATAGGGCCTGAAGCAATCCTGCACTTTTGCGGCCAGCTCCCAAAAAAGCGAGGAGACAAATGGAGCTCAGGGGCACTGCAATTCACAAACGTGCAGAGTTATAAATGAGAACTCTCGTCCACAAATATATTGAGGGAAGGCAACGAAGAGGATTTGAAAGCAAGGCAGATTTGCAGGAAACAGATTTCAGGAGGTAGATTCGACTCGCCTTTAAAGCACATGAAAAGCGGCAAAACGTTGACAATGATGCCCTTGGCCAAAAAGGGCGTATGCGTTTTTTCCTGAATATATTCAGGAAAAAACGCATACGCCCTTTTTGGCCAACCAAGCAAGCCGGAAGGGCAAATCAGCGCTACAAAGAAGTCTCGCTTGCCCTCGGTCAAAAGGGCCATGCTGAACAAAGTGTAAAAACCAGAAAAGCAGGACAGGCCATGGAGACATGGGAGCCTTGCTACGCTGATGGGCGGGATGTAAATTGCCAACAGGCACTCTGGAGAAGAGTACGGTGTGTCCTGAAACAATAATAAACACAGCATTGAGAGCATAGGGCACTTCCACTCATGGGCGTATAAATTGGGAAAACTAAAAATCAACAAGACACAGGCACCCTAAAGTTTACGGCTGCTCTGTTTCCAAGAACCTCCACTTCGGTACACCTTCAATATCCCAGGAAAGAGAAAAATGGATAAAGAAATGGTGGTACTTGGCACAGTGGAATATCACTCAGCCATGAAATCAATGTCATAAGGCTAGTTAGCAGCATGATGAGTGGATTTAGATACGATGATTCTAAGTGAAATAAGTCACACAGAAAAAGACACTTATCCTAAGATATCGCTTATAGAGGGAATGTCAAAATCGCTACACTTGAACTGAATTACAAAACAGAACAGAGTCACACCTTTAGAAGACACACTATGGCTGCTTAACTGGAAAGGTGAGGTGGGGTGATGCATAAAACAAGGGTTTGGAATTAGCTCAGACACCGCTCCATAAGCCAAATATGTAATAGACAAGGCCTACTCCCTGCTCAGTGAACTGGACTCAACACCCCCTAGTCACCGCACAAGAATATATCTGACTAGTATGAATCTGAAAAACTATGTATCGATATCTTTCTGCAAGTGAATCAAGAGGGTGTAAAGCGGCATAAACACAGCAGGGTAAAGCAGCCAAGCCCGATTCTAAACATAAATTACTTTAAAAAACCCACAAAGCAAAGACAGTGAAAGAGAGAGAAATTCTTACAAAATCCGTTCAGGGTCTCTGATGCAACCTGGATTGACCATATCTAGACCCACAGCTGGATGAGACATAAGGCTGGACACTCTTGGGGCTGAGCGGATTGGTGAGGTTGGGTGAGCAAATGCAGATACTTTAAAATAATACCGCGTGGTACCGACCCCATGGGTCTCAAATCTCCAGGTACAAGGGCATCTTCCTACATCAAAACATGCATGGGAAACCCAGAGGATGGTATGCCGTGAGATCGGGAAAGGTTTCTAAAACGCACCTCATTTCTCCTCTCCTTGTGCTCGGGTTCGCCATTCCAGCCGCTTGACTAACCATCTCCCTACTTGGAGAATCAGCACCTTTAACCTACTGTTTCGTCCAGGTTGCAATTTGTCCTGAGGATGAACGGGAAGACGGGGAACCAACGAAAGACTAGCCCTAGGTGTTGGGACAGGCACAGGTCACTCCATTTTCCCATCAGGAAGAAGAATGAACCACAGGCTCAGCCTGCCCCCCAGAACCAAAATAGGGCCTGAAGCAATCCTGCACTTTTGCGGCCAGCTCCCAAAAAAGCGAGGAGACAAATGGAGCTCAGGGGCACTGCAATTCACAAACGTGCAGAGTTATAAATGAGAACTCTCGTCCACAAATATATTGAGGGAAGGCAACGAAGAGGATTTGAAAGCAAGGCAGATTTGCAGGAAACAGATTTCAGGAGGTAGATTCGACTCGCCTTTAAAGCACATGAAAAGCGGCAAAACGTTGACAATGATGCCCTTGGCCAAAAAGGGCGTATGCGTTTTTTCCTGAATATATTCAGGAAAAAACGCATACGCCCTTTTTGGCCAACCAAGCAAGCCGGAAGGGCAAATCAGCGCTACAAAGAAGTCTCGCTTGCCCTCGGTCAAAAGGGCCATGCTGAACAAAGTGTAAAAACCAGAAAAGCAGGACAGGCCATGGAGACATGGGAGCCTTGCTACGCTGATGGGCGGGATGTAAATTGCCAACAGGCACTCTGGAGAAGAGTACGGTGTGTCCTGAAACAATAATAAACACAGCATTGAGAGCATAGGGCACTTCCACTCATGGGCGTATAAATTGGGAAAACTAAAAATCAACAAGACACAGGCACCCTAAAGTTTACGGCTGCTCTGTTTCCAAGAACCTCCACTTCGGTACACCTTCAATATCCCAGGAAAGAGAAAAATGGATAAAGAAATGGTGGTACTTGGCACAGTGGAATATCACTCAGCCATGAAATCAATGTCATAAGGCTAGTTAGCAGCATGATGAGTGGATTTAGATACGATGATTCTAAGTGAAATAAGTCACACAGAAAAAGACACTTATCCTAAGATATCGCTTATAGAGGGAATGTCAAAATCGCTACACTTGAACTGAATTACAAAACAGAACAGAGTCACACCTTTAGAAGACACACTATGGCTGCTTAACGGGAAAGGTGAGGTGGGGTGATGCATAAAACAAGGGTTTGAAATTAGCTCAGACACCGCTCCATAAGCCAAATATGTAATAGACAAGGCCTACTCGCTGCTCAGTGAACTGGACTCAACACACCCTAGTCAACACACAAGAATATATCTGACTAGTAAGAATCTGAAAACCTATGTATCGATATATCTCTGCAAGTGAATCAAGAGGGTGTAAAGCGGCATCAACACAGCAGGGAAAAGCAGCCAAGCCCGATTCTAAACATAAATTACTTTAAAAAACCCACAAAACAAAGACAGTGAAAGAGAGAGAGATTCTTACAAAATCCGTTCAGGGTCTATGATGCAACCTGGATTGACCATATCAAGACCCACAGCTGGATGAGACATAAGGCTGGACACTCTTGGGGCTGAGAGGGTTGGTGAGGTTGGGTGAGCAAATGCAGATACTTTAAAGTAACACTGCGTGGGAACACACCCCATGGGTCTCAAATCTCCAGGTACAAGGGAATCTTCCTACATCAAAACATGCATGGGAAACCCAGAAGATGGTATGCCATGAGATCGGGAAAGGTTTCTAAAACGCACCTCATTTCTCCTCTCCTTGTGCTCGGGTTCGCCATTCCAGCCGCTTGACTAACCATCTCCCTACTTGGAGAATCAGCACCTTTAACCTCCTGATTGTACAGGTTGCAATTTGTCCTGAGGATGAACGGGAAGACGCGGAACCAACGAGAGACGAGCCCTAGGTGTTGGGACAGGCATAGGTCACTCCATTTTCCCATCAGGAAGAAGAATGAACCACAGGCTCAGCCTGCCCCCCAGAACCAAAATAGGGCCTGAAGCAATCCTGCGCTTTTGCGGCCAGCTCCCAAAAAAGCGAGGAGACAAATGGAGCTCAGGGGCACTGCAATTCACAAACGTGCAGAGTTATAAATGAGAACTCTCGTCCACAAATATATTGAGGGAAGGCAACGAAGAGGATTTGAAAGCAAGGCAGATTTGCAGGAAACAGATTTCAGGAGGTAGATTCGACTCGCCTTTAAAGCACATGAAAAGCGGCAAAACGTTGACAATGATGCCCTTGGCCAAAAAGGGCGTATGCGTTTTTTCCTGAATATATTCAGGAAAAAACGCATACGCCCTTTTTGGCCAACCAAGCAAGCCGGAAGGGCAAATCAGCGCTACAAAGAAGTCTCGCTTGCCCTCGGTCAAAAGGGCCATGCTGAACAAACAGTAAAAACCAGAAAAGCAGGACAGGCCATGGAGACATGGGAGCCTTGCTACGCTGATGGGCGGGATATAAATTGCCAACAGGCACTCTGGAGAAGAGTACGGTGTGTCCTGAAACAAGTAATAAACACAGCGTAGAGAGCATAGGGCACTTCCACTCATGGGCGTATAAATTGGGAAAACTAAAAATCAACAAGACACAGGCACCCTAAAGTTTACGGCTGCTCTGTTTCCAAGAACCTCCGCTTCGGAACACCTTCAATATCCCAGGAAAGAGAAAAATGGATAAAGAAATGGTGGTACTTGGCACAATGGAATATCACTCAGCCATGAAATCAATGTCATAAGGCTAGTTAGCAGCATGATGAGTGGATTTAGGTACGATGATTCTAAGTGAAATAAGTCACACAGAAAAAGACACTTATCCTAAGATATCGCTTATAGAGGGAATGTCAAAATCGCTACACTTGAACTGAATTACAAAACAGAACAGAGTCACACCTTTAGAAGACACACTATGGCTGCTTAACGGGAAAGGTGAGGTGGGGTGATGCATAAAACAAGGGTTTGAAATTAGCTCAGACACCGCTCCATAAGCCAAATATGTAATAGACAAGGCCTACTCCCTGCTCAGTGAACTGGACTCAACACCCCCTAGTCACCGCACAAGAATATATCTGACTAGTATGAATCTGAAAACCTATGTATCGATATCTCTCTGCAAGTGAATCAAGAGGGTGTAAAGCGGCATAAACACAGCAGGGAAAAGCAGCCAAACCCCATTCTAAACATACATTACTTTAAAAAACCCACAAAGCAAAGACAGTGAAAGAGAGAGAAATTCTTACAAAATCCGTTCAGGGTCTCTGATGCAACCTGGATTGACCATATCTAGACCCACAGCTGGATGAGACATAAGGCTGGACACTCTTGGGGCTGAGAGGATTGGTGAGGTTGGGTGAGCAAATGCAGATACTTTAAAGTAATACCGCGGGGTACCCACCCCATGGGTCTCAAATCTCCAGGTACAAGGGCATCTTCCTACATCAAAACATGCATGGGAAACCCAGAAGATGGTATGCCGTGAGATCGGGAAAGGTTTCAAAAACGCACCTCATTTCTCCTCTCCTTGTGCTCAGGTTCGCCATTCCAGCCGCTTGACTAACCATCTCCCTACTTGGAGAATCAGCACCTTTAACCTAGTGTTTCGTCCAGGTTGCAATTTGTCCTGAGGATGAACGGGAAGACGGGGAACCAACGAAAGACTAGCCCTAGGTGTTGGGACAGGCACAGGTCACTCCATTTTCCCATCAGGAAGAAGAATGAACCACAGGCTCAGCCTGCCCCCCAGAACCAAAATAGGGCCTGAAGCAATCCTGCGCTTTTGCGGCCAGCTCCCAAAAAAGCGAGGAGACAAATGGAGCTCAGGGGCACTGCAATTCACAAACGTGCAGAGTTATAAATGAGAACTCTCGTCCACAAATATATTGAGGGAAGGCAACGAAGAGGATTTGAAAGCAAGGCAGATTTGCAGGAAACAGATTTCAGGAGGTAGATTCGACTCGCCTTTAAAGCACATGAAAAGCGGCAAAACGTTGACAATGATGCCCTTGGCCAAAAAGGGCGTATGCGTTTTTTCCTGAATATATTCAGGAAAAAACGCATACGCCCTTTTTGGCCAACCAAGCAAGCCGGAAGGGCAAATCAGCGCTACAAAGAAGTCTCGCTTGCCCTCGGTCAAAAGGGCCATGCTGAACAAACAGTAAAAACCAGAAAAGCAGGACAGGCCATGGAGACATGGGAGCCTTGCTACGCTGATGGGCGGGATGTAAATTGCCAACAGGCACTCTGGAGAAGAGTACGGTGTGTCCTGAAACAAGTAATAAACACAGCGTTGAGAGCATAGGGCACTTCCACTCATGGGCGTATAAATTGGGAAAACTAAAAATCAACAAGACACAGGCACCCTAAAGTTTACGGCTGCTCTGTTTCCAAGAACCTCCACTTCGGCACACCTTCAATATCCCAGGAAAGAGAAAAATGGATAAAGAAATGGTGGTACTTGGCACAGTGGAATATCACTCAGCCATGAAATCAATGTCATAAGGCTAGTTAGCAGCATGATGAGTGGATTTAGATACGATGATTCTAAGTGAAATAAGTCACACAGAAAAAGACACTTATCCTAAGATATCGCTTATAGAGGGAATGTCAAAATCGCTACACTTGAACTGAATTACAAAACAGAACAGAGTCACACCTTTAGAAGACACACTATGGCTGCTTAACGGGAAAGGTGAGGTGGGGTGATGCATAAAACAAGGGTTTGAAATTAGCTCAGAGACCGCTCCATAAGCCAAATATGTAATAGACAAGGCCTACTCCCTGCTCAGTGAACTGGACTCAACACACCCTAGTCAACACACAAGAATATATCTGACTAGTAAGAATCTGAAAACCTATGTATCGATATCTCTCTGCAAGTGAATCAAGAGGGTGTAAAGCGGCATCAACACAGCAGGGAAAAGCAGCCAAGCCCGATTCTAAACATAAATTACTTTAAAAAACCCACAAAACAAAGACAGTGAAAGAGAGAGAAATTCTTACAAAATCCGTTCAGGGTCTCTGATGCAACCTGGATTGACCATATCTAGACCCACAGCTGGATGAGACATAAGGCTGGACACTCTTGGGGCTGAGAGGGTTGGTGAGGTTGGGTGAGCAAATGCAGATACTTTAAAGTAACACTGCGGGGAACACACCCCATGGGTCTCAAATCTCCAGGTACAAGGGAATCTTCCTACATCAAAACATGCATGGGAAACCCAGAAGATGGTATGCCATGAGATCGGGAAAGGTTTCTAAAACGCACCTCATTTCTCCTCTCCTTGTGCTCGGGTTCGCCATTCCAGCCGCTTGACTAACCATCTCCCTACTTGGAGAATCAGCACCTTTAACCTCCTGATTGTACAGGTTGCAATTTGTCCTGAGGATGAACGGGAAGACGCGGAACCAACGAGAGACGAGCCCTAGGTGTTGGGACAGGCATAGGTCACTCCATTTTCCCATCAGGAAGAAGAATGAACCACAGGCTCAGCCTGCCCCCCAGAACCAAAATAGGGCCTGAAACAATCCTGCGCTTTTGCGGCCAGCTCCCAAAAAAGCGAGGAGACAAATGGAGCTCAGGGGCACTGCAATTCACAAACGTGCAGAGTTATAAATGAGAACTCTCGTCCACAAATATATTGAGGGAAGGCAACGAAGAGGATTTGAAAGCAAGGCAGATTTGCAGGAAACAGATTTCAGGAGGTAGATTCGACTCGCCTTTAAAGCACATGAAAAGCGGCAAAACGTTGACAATGATGCCCTTGGCCAAAAAGGGCGTATGCGTTTTTTCCCGAATATATTCAGGAAAAAACGCATACGCCCTTTGTGGCCAACCAAGCAAGCCGGAAGGGCAAATCAGCGCTACAAAGAAGTCTCGCTTGCCCTCGGTCAAAAGGGCCATGCTGAACAAAGTGTAAAAACCAGAAAAGCAGGACAGGCCATGGAGACATGGGAGCCTTGCTACGCTGATGGGCGGGATGTAAATTGCCAACAGGCACTCTGGAGAAGAGTACGGTGTGTCCTGAAACAAGTAATAAACACAGCGTAGAGAGCATAGGGCACTTCCACTCAAGGGCGTATAAATTGGGAAAACTAAAAATCAACAAGACACAGGCACCCTAAAGTTTACGGCTGCTCTGTTTCCAAGAACCTCCACTTCGGTACACCTTCAATATCCCAGGAAAGAGAAAAATGGATAAAGAAATGGTGGTACTTCGCACAATGGAATATCACTCAGCCATGAAATCAATGTCATAAGGCTAGTTAGCAGCATGATGAGTCGATTTAGGTACGATGACTCTAAGTGAAATAAGTCACACAGAAAAAGACACTTATCCTAAGATATCGTTTATAGAGGGAATGTCAAAATCGCTACACTTGAACTGAATTACAAAACAGAACAGAGTCACACCTTTAGAAGACACACTATGGCTGCTTAACGGGAAAGGTGAGGTGGGGTGATGCATAAAACAAGGGTTTGGAATTAGCTCAGACACCGCTCCATAAGCCAAATATGTAATAGACAAGGCCTACTCCCTGCTCAGTGAACTGGACTCAACACCCCCTAGTCACCGCACAAGAATATATCTGACTAGTATGAATCTGAAAACCTATGTATCGATATCTCTCTGCAAGTGAATCAAGAGGGTGTAAAGCGGCATAAACACAGCAGGGAAAAGCAGCCAAACCCCATTCTAAACATACATTACTTTAAAAAACCCACAAAGCAAAGACAGTGAAAGAGAGAGAAATTCTTACAAAATCCGTTCAGGGTCTCTGATGCAACCTGGATTGACCATATCTAGACCCACAGCTGGATGAGACATAAGGCTGGACACTCTTGGGGCTGAGAGGATTGGTGAGGTTGGGTGAGCAAATGCAGATACTTTAAAGTAATACCGCTTGGTACCCACCCCATGGGTCTCAAATCTCCAGGTACAAGGGAATCTTCCTACATCAAAACATGCATGGGAAACCCAGAAGATGGTATGCCGTGAGATCGGGAAAGGTTTCTAAAACGCACCTCATTTCTCCTCTCCTTGTGCTCGGGTTCGCCATTCCAGCCGCTTGACTAACCATCTCCCTACTTGGAGAATCAGCACCTTTAACCTAGTGTTTCGTCCAGGTTGCAATTTGTCCTGAGGATGAACGGGAAGACGGGGAACCAACGAAAGACTAGCCCTAGGTGTTGGGACAGGCACAGGTCACTCCATTTTCCCATCAGGAAGAAGAATGAACCACAGGCTCAGCCTGCCCCCCAGAACCAAAATAGGGCCTGAAGCAATCCTGCGCTTTTGCGGCCAGCTCCCAAAAAAGCGAGGAGACAAATGGAGCTCAGGGGCACTGCAATTCACAAAAGTGCAGAGTTATAAATGAGAACTCTCGTCCACAAATATATTGAGGGAAGGCAACGAAGAGGATTTGAAAGCAAGGCAGATTTGCAGGAAACAGATTTCAGGAGGTAGATTCGACTCACCTTTAAAGCACATGAAAAGCGGCAAAACGTTGACAATGATGCCCTTGGCCAAAAAGGGCGTATGCGTTTTTTCCTGAATATATTCAGGAAAAAACGCATACGCCCTTTTTGGCCAACCAAGCAAGCCGGAAGGGCAAATCAGCGCTACAAAGAAGTCTCGCTTGCCCTCGGTCAAAAGGGCCATGCTGAACAAAGTGTAAAAACCAGAAAAGCAGGAGAGGCCATGGAGACATGGAAGCCTTGCTACGCTGATGGGCGGGATGTAAATTGCCAACAGGCACTCTGGAGAAGAGTACGGTGTGTCCTGAAACAAGTAATAAACACAGCATTGAGAGCATAGGGCACTTCCACTCATGGGCGTATAAATTGGGAAAACTAAAAATCAACAAGACACAGGCACCCTAAAGTTTACGGCTGCTCTGTTTCCAAGAACCTCCACTTCGGTACACCTTCAATATCCCAGGAAAGAGAAAAATGGATAAAGAAATGGTGGTACTTGGCACAGTGGAATATCACTCAGCCATGAAATCAATGTCATAAGGCTAGTTAGCAGCATGATGAGTGGATTTAGATACGATGATTCTAAGTGAAATAAGTCACACAGAAAAAGACACTTATCCTAAGATATCGCTTATAGAGGGAATGTCAAAATCGCTACACTTGAACTGAATTACAAAACAGAACAGAGTCACACCTTTAGAAGACACACTATGGCTGCTTAACGGGAAAGGTGAGGTGGGGTGATGCATAAAACAAGGGTTTGAAATTAGCTCAGACACCGCTCCATAAGCCAAATATGTAATAGACAAGGCCTACTCCCTGCTCAGTGAACTGGACTCAACACACCCTAGTCAACACACAAGAATATATCTGACTAGTAAGAATCTGAAAACCTATGTATCGATATCTCTCTGCAAGTGAATCAAGAGGGTGTAAAGCGGCATCAACACAGCAGGGAAAAGCAGCCAAGCCCGATTCTAAACATAAATTACTTTAAAAAACCCACAAAACAAAGACAGTGAAAGAGAGAGAAATTCTTACAAAATCCGTTCAGGGTCTATGATGCAACCTGGATTGACCATATCAAGACCCACAGCTGGATGAGACATAAGGCTGGACACTCTTGGGGCTGAGAGGGTTGGTGAGGTTGGGTGAGCAAATGCAGATACTTTAAAGTAACACTGCGTGGGAACACACCCCATGGGTCTCAAATCTCCAGGTACAAGGGAATCTTCCTACATCAAAACATGCATGGGAAACCCAGAAGATGGTATGCCATGAGATCGGGAAAGGTTTCTAAAACGCACCTCATTTCTCCTCTCCTTGTGCTCGGGTTCGCCATTCCAGCCGCTTGACTAACCATCTCCCTACTTGGAGAATCAGCACCTTTAACCTACTGTTTCGTCCAGGTTGCAATTTGTCCTGAGGATGAACGGGAAGACGCGGAACCAACGAAAGACTAGCCCTAGGTGTTGGGACAGGCACAGGTCACTCCATTTTCCCATCAGGAAGAAGAATGAACCACAGGCTCAGCCTGCCCCCCAGAACCAAAATAGGGCCTGAAGCAATCCTGCGCTTTTGCGGCCAGCTCCCAAAAAAGCAAGGAGACAAATGGAGCTCAGGGGCACTGCAATTCACAAACGTGCAGAGTTATAAATGAGAACTCTCGTCCACAAATATATTGAGGGAAGGCAACGAAGAGGATTTGAAAGCAAGGCAGATTTGCAGGAAACAGATTTCAGGAGGTAGATTCGACTCGCCTTTAAAGCACATGAAAAGCGGCAAAACGTTGACAATGATGCCCTTGGCCAAAAAGGGCGTATGCGTTTTTTCCTGAATATATTCAGGAAAAAACGCATACGCCCTTTTTGGCCAACCAAGCAAGCCGGAAGGGCAAATCAGCGCTACAAAGAAGTCTCGCTTGCCCTCGGTCAAAAGGGCCATGCTGAACAAAGTGTAAAAACCAGAAAAGCAGGACAGGCCATGGAGACATGGGAGCCTTGCTACGCTGATGGGCGGGATGTAAATTGCCAACAGGCACTCTGGAGAAGAGTACGGTGTGTCCTGAAACAAGTAATAAACACAGCGTAGAGAGCATAGGGCACTTCCACTCAAGGGCGTATAAATTGGGAAAACTAAAAATCAACAAGACACAGGCACCCTAAAGTTTACGGCTGCTCTGTTTCCAAGAACCTCCACTTCGGTACACCTTCAATATCCCAGGAAAGAGAAAAATGGATAAAGAAATGGTGGTACTTGGCACAATGGAATATCACTCAGCCATGAAATCAATGTCATAAGGCTAGTTAGCAGCATGATGAGTGGATTTAGGTACGATGACTCTAAGTGAAATATGTCACACAGAAAAAGACACTTATCCTAAGATATCGCTTATAGAGGGAATGTCAAAATCGCTACACTTGAACTGAATTACAAAACAGAACAGAGTCACACCTTTAGAAGACACACTATGGCTGCTTAACGGGAAAGGTGAGGTGGGGTGATGCATAAAACAAGGGTTTGGAATTAGCTCAGACACCGCTCCATAAGCCAAATATGTAATAGACAAGGCCTACTCCCTGCTCAGTGAACTGGACTCAACACCCCCTAGTCACCGCACAAGAATATATCTGACTAGTATGAATCTGAAAACCTATGTATCGATATCTCTCTGCAAGTGAATCAAGAGGGTGTAAAGCGGCATAAACACAGCAGGGAAAAGCAGCCAAGCCCGATTCTAAACATAAATTACTTTAAAAAACCCACAAAACAAAGACAGTGAAAGAGAGAGAAATTCTTACAAAATCCGTTCAGGGTCTATGATGCAACCTGGATTGACCATATCAAGACCCACAGCTGGATGAGACATAAGGCTGGACATTCTTGGGGCTGAGAGGGTTGGTGAGGTTGGGTGAGCAAATGCAGATACTTTAAAGTAACACTGCGGGGAACACACCCCATGGGTCTCAAATCTCCAGGTACAAGGGAATCTTCCTACATCAAAACATGCATGGGAAACCCAGAAGATGGTATGCCATGAGATCGGGAAAGGTTTCTAAAACGCACCTCATTTCTCCTCTCCTTGTGCTCGGGTTCGCCATTCCAGCCGCTTGACTAACCATCTCCCTACTTGGAGAATCAGCACCTTAAACCTCCTGATTGTACAGGTTGCAATTTGTCCTGAGGATGAACGGGAAGACGCGGAACCAACGAGAGACGAGCCCTAGGTGTTGGGACAGGCATAGGTCACTCCATTTTCCCGTCAGGAAGAAGAATGAACCGCAGGCTCAGCCTGCCCCCCAGAACCAAAATAGGGCCTGAAGCAATCCTGCGCTTTTGCGGCCAGCTCCCAAAAAAGCGAGGAGACAAATGGAGCTCAGGGGCACTGCAATTCACAAACGTGCAGAGTTATAAATGAGAACTCTCGTCCACAAATATATTGAGGGAAGGCAACGAAGAGGATTTGAAAGCAAGGTAGATTTGCAGGAAACAGATTTCAGGAGGTAGATTCGACTCGCCTTTAAAGCACATGAAAAGCGGCAAAACGTTGACAATGATGCCCTTGGCCAAAAAGGGCGTATGCGTTTTTTCCTGAATATATTCAGGAAAAAACGCATACGCCCTTTTTGGCCAACCAAGCAAGCCGGAAGGGCAAATCAGCGCTACAAAGAAGTCTCGCTTGCCCTCGGTCAAAAGGGCCATGCTGAACAAAGTGTAAAAACCAGAAAAGCAGGAGAGGCCATGGAGACATGGAAGCCTTGCTACGCTGATGGGCGGGATGTAAATTGCCAACAGGCACTCTGGAGAAGAGTACGGTGTGTCCTGAAACAAGTAATAAACACAGCATTGAGAGCATAGGGCACTTCCACTCATGGGCGTATAAATTGGGAAAACTAAAAATCAACAAGACACAGGCACCCTAAAGTTTACGGCTGCTCTGTTTCCAAGAACCTCCACTTCGGTACACCTTCAATATCCCAGGAAAGAGAAAAATGGATAAAGAAATGGTGGTACTTGGCACAGTGGAATATCACTCAGCCATGAAATCAATGTCATAAGGCTAGTTAGCAGCATGATGAGTGGATTTAGATACGATGATTCTAAGTGAAATAAGTCACACAGAAAAAGACACTTATCCTAAGATATCGCTTATAGAGGGAATGTCAAAATCGCTACACTTGAACTGAATTACAAAACAGAACAGAGTCACACCTTTAGAAGACACACTATGGCTGCTTAACGGGAAAGGTGAGGTGGGGTGATGCATAAAACAAGGGTTTGAAATTAGCTCAGACACCGCTCCATAAGCCAAATATGTAATAGACAAGGCCTACTCCCTGCTCAGTGAACTGGACTCAACACACCCTAGTCAACACACAAGAATATATCTGACTAGTAAGAATCTGAAAACCTATGTATCGATATCTCTCTGCAAGTGAATCAAGAGGGTGTAAAGCGGCATCAACACAGCAGGGAAAAGCAGCCAAGCCCGATTCTAAACATAAATTACTTTAAAAAACCCACAAAACAAAGACAGTGAAAGAGAGAGAAATTCTTACAAAATCCGTTCAGGGTCTCTGATGCAACCTGGATTGACCATATCTAGACCCACAGCTGGATGAGACATAAGGCTGGACACTCTTGGGGCTGAGAGGATTGGTGAGGTTGGGTGAGCAAATGCAGATACTTTAAAGTAATACCGCTTGGTACCCACCCCATGAGTCTCAAATCTCCAGGTACAAGGGAATCTTCCTACATCAAAACATGCATGGGAAACCCAGAAGATGGTATGCCGTGAGATCGGGAAAGGTTTCTAAAACGCACCTCATTTCTCCTCTCCTTGTGCTCGGGTTCGCCATTCCAGCCGCTTGACTAACCATCTCCCTACTTGAAGAATCAGCACCTTTAACCTCCTGATTGTACAGGTTGCAATTTGTCCTGAGGATGAACGGGAAGACGCGGAACCAACGAGAGACGAGCCCTAGGTGTTGGGACAGGCATAGGTCACTCCATTTTCCCATCAGGAAGAAGAATGAACCACAGGCTCAGCCTGCCCCCCAGAACCAAAATAGGGCCTGAAGCAATCCTGCGCTTTTGCGGCCAGCTCCCAAAAAAGCGAGGAGACAAATGGAGCTCAGGGGCACTGCAATTCACAAACGTGCAGAGTTATAAATGAGAACTCTCGTCCACAAATATATTGAGGGAAGGCAACGAAGAGGATTTGAAAGCAAGGCAGATTTGCAGGAAACAGATTTCAGGAGGTAGATTCGACTCGCCTTTAAAGCACATGAAAAGCGGCAAAACGTTGACAATGATGCCCTTGGCCAAAAAGGGCGTATGCGTTTTTTCCTGAATATATTCAGGAAAAAACGCATACGCCCTTTTTGGCCAACCAAGCAAGCCGGAAGGGCAAATCAGCGCTACAAAGAAGTCTCGCTTGCCCTCGGTCAAAAGGGCCATGCTGAACAAACAGTAAAAACCAGAAAAGCAGGACAGGCCATGGAGACATGGGAGCCTTGCTACGCTGATGGGCGGGATATAAATTGCCAACAGGCACTCTGGAGAAGAGTACGGTGTGTCCTGAAACAAGTAATAAACACAGCGTAGAGAGCATAGGGCACTTCCACTCATGGGCGTATAAATTGGGAAAACTAAAAATCAACAAGACACAGGCACCCTAAAGTTTACGGCTGCTCTGTTTCCAAGAACCTCCGCTTCGGTACACCTTCAATATCCCAGGAAAGAGAAAAATGGATAAAGAAATGGTGGTACTTGGCACAATGGAATATCACTCAGCCATGAAATCAATGTCATAAGGCTAGTTAGCAGCATGATGAGTGGATTTAGGTACGATGATTCTAAGTGAAATAAGTCACACAGAAAAAGACACTTATCCTAAGATATCGCTTATAGAGGGAATGTCAAAATCGCTACACTTGAACTGAATTACAAAACAGAACAGAGTCACACCTTTAGAAGACACACTATGGCTGCTTAACGGGAAAGGTGAGGTGGGGTGATGCATAAAACAAGGGTTTGAAATTAGCTCAGACACCGCTCCATAAGCCAAATATGTAATAGACAAGGCCTACTCCCTGCTCAGTGAACTGGACTCAACACCCCCTAGTCACCGCACAAGAATATATCTGACTAGTATGAATCTGAAAACCTATGTATCGATATCTCTCTGCAAGTGAATCAAGAGGGTGTAAAGCGGCATAAACACAGCAGGGAAAAGCAGCCAAACCCCATTCTAAACATACATTACTTTAAAAAACCCACAAAGCAAAGACAGTGAAAGAGAGAGAAATTCTTACAAAATCCGTTCAGGGTCTCTGATGCAACCTGGATTGACCATATCTAGACCCACAGCTGGATGAGACATAAGGCTGGACACTCTTGGGGCTGAGAGGATTGGTGAGGTTGGGTGAGCAAATGCAGATACTTTAAAATAATACCGCGGGGTACCCACCCCATGGGTTTCAAATCTCCAGGTACAAGGGCATCTTCATACATCAAAACATGCATGGGAAACCCAGAAGATGGTATGCCGTGAGATCGGGAAAGGTTTCTAAAACGCACCTCATTTCTCCTCTCCTTGTGCTCGGGTTCGCCATTCCAGCCGCTTGACTAACCATCTCCCTACTTGGAGAATCAGCACCTTTAACCTACTGTTTCGTCCAGGTTGCAATTTGTCCTGAGGATGAACGGGAAGACGCGGAACCAACGAAAGACTAGCCCTAGGTGTTGGGACAGGCACAGGTCACTCCATTTTCCCATCAGGAAGAAGAATGAACCACAGGCTCAGCCTGCCCCCCAGAACCAAAATAGGGCCTGAAGCAATCCTGCGCTTTTGCGGCCAGCTCCCAAAAAAGCAAGGAGACAAATGGAGCTCAGGGGCACTGCAATTCACAAACGTGCAGAGTTATAAATGAGAACTCTCGTCCACAAATATATTGAGGGAAGGCAACGAAGAGGATTTGAAAGCAAGGCAGATTTGCAGGAAACAGATTTCAGGAGGTAGATTCGACTCGCCTTTAAAGCACATGAAAAGCGGCAAAACGTTGACAATGATGCCCTTGGCCAAAAAGGGCGTATGCGTTTTTTCCTGAATATATTCAGGAAAAAACGCATACGCCCTTTTTGGCCAACCAAGCAAGCCGGAAGGGCAAATCAGCGCTACAAAGAAGTCTCGCTTGCCCTCGGTCAAAAGGGCCATGCTGAACAAAGTGTAAAAACCAGAAAAGCAGGACAGGCCATGGAGACATGGGAGCCTTGCTACGCTGATGGGCGGGATGTAAATTGCCAACAGGCACTCTGGAGAAGAGTACGGTGTGTCCTGAAACAAGTAATAAACACAGCGTAGAGAGCATAGGGCACTTCCACTCAAGGGCGTATAAATTGGGAAAACTAAAAATCAACAAGACACAGGCACCCTAAAGTTTACGGCTGCTCTGTTTCCAAGAACCTCCACTTCGGTACACCTTCAATATCCCAGGAAAGAGAAAAATGGATAAAGAAATGGTGGTACTTGGCACAATGGAATATCACTCAGCCATGAAATCAATGTCATAAGGCTAGTTAGCAGCATGATGAGTGGATTTAGGTACGATGACTCTAAGTGAAATATGTCACACAGAAAAAGACACTTATCCTAAGATATCGCTTATAGAGGGAATGTCAAAATCGCTACACTTGAACTGAATTACAAAACAGAACAGAGTCACACCTTTAGAAGACACACTATGGCTGCTTAACGGGAAAGGTGAGGTGGGGTGATGCATAAAACAAGGGTTTGGAATTAGCTCAGACACCGCTCCATAAGCCAAATATGTAATAGACAAGGCCTACTCCCTGCTCAGTGAACTGGACTCAACACCCCCTAGTCACCGCACAAGAATATATCTGACTAGTATGAATCTGAAAACCTATGTATCGATATCTCTCTGCAAGTGAATCAAGAGGGTGTAAAGCGGCATAAACACAGCAGGGAAAAGCAGCCAAGCCCGATTCTAAACATAAATTACTTTAAAAAACCCACAAAACAAAGACAGTGAAAGAGAGAGAAATTCTTACAAAATCCGTTCAGGGTCTATGATGCAACCTGGATTGACCATATCAAGACCCACAGCTGGATGAGACATAAGGCTGGACATTCTTGGGGCTGAGAGGGTTGGTGAGGTTGGGTGAGCAAATGCAGATACTTTAAAGTAACACTGCGGGGAACACACCCCATGGGTCTCAAATCTCCAGGTACAAGGGAATCTTCCTACATCAAAACATGCATGGGAAACCCAGAAGATGGTATGCCATGAGATCGGGAAAGGTTTCTAAAACGCACCTCATTTCTCCTCTCCTTGTGCTCGGGTTCGCCATTCCAGCCGCTTGACTAACCATCTCCCTACTTGGAGAATCAGCACCTTAAACCTCCTGATTGTACAGGTTGCAATTTGTCCTGAGGATGAACGGGAAGACGCGGAACCAACGAGAGACGAGCCCTAGGTGTTGGGACAGGCATAGGTCACTCCATTTTCCCGTCAGGAAGAAGAATGAACCGCAGGCTCAGCCTGCCCCCCAGAACCAAAATAGGGCCTGAAGCAATCCTGCGCTTTTGCGGCCAGCTCCCAAAAAAGCGAGGAGACAAATGGAGCTCAGGGGCACTGCAATTCACAAACGTGCAGAGTTATAAATGAGAACTCTCGTCCACAAATATATTGAGGGAAGGCAACGAAGAGGATTTGAAAGCAAGGTAGATTTGCAGGAAACAGATTTCAGGAGGTAGATTCGACTCGCCTTTAAAGCACATGAAAAGCGGCAAAACGTTGACAATGATGCCCTTGGCCAAAAAGGGCGTATGCGTTTTTTCCTGAATATATTCAGGAAAAAACGCATACGCCCTTTTTGGCCAACCAAGCAAGCCGGAAGGGCAAATCAGCGCTACAAAGAAGTCTCGCTTGCCCTCGGTCAAAAGGGCCATGCTGAACAAAGTGTAAAAACCAGAAAAGCAGGAGAGGCCATGGAGACATGGAAGCCTTGCTACGCTGATGGGCGGGATGTAAATTGCCAACAGGCACTCTGGAGAAGAGTACGGTGTGTCCTGAAACAAGTAATAAACACAGCATTGAGAGCATAGGGCACTTCCACTCATGGGCGTATAAATTGGGAAAACTAAAAATCAACAAGACACAGGCACCCTAAAGTTTACGGCTGCTCTGTTTCCAAGAACCTCCACTTCGGTACACCTTCAATATCCCAGGAAAGAGAAAAATGGATAAAGAAATGGTGGTACTTGGCACAGTGGAATATCACTCAGCCATGAAATCAATGTCATAAGGCTAGTTAGCAGCATGATGAGTGGATTTAGATACGATGATTCTAAGTGAAATAAGTCACACAGAAAAAGACACTTATCCTAAGATATCGCTTATAGAGGGAATGTCAAAATCGCTACACTTGAACTGAATTACAAAACAGAACAGAGTCACACCTTTAGAAGACACACTATGGCTGCTTAACGGGAAAGGTGAGGTGGGGTGATGCATAAAACAAGGGTTTGAAATTAGCTCAGACACCGCTCCATAAGCCAAATATGTAATAGACAAGGCCTACTCCCTGCTCAGTGAACTGGACTCAACACACCCTAGTCAACACACAAGAATATATCTGACTAGTAAGAATCTGAAAACCTATGTATCGATATCTCTCTGCAAGTGAATCAAGAGGGTGTAAAGCGGCATCAACACAGCAGGGAAAAGCAGCCAAGCCCGATTCTAAACATAAATTACTTTAAAAAACCCACAAAACAAAGACAGTGAAAGAGAGAGAAATTCTTACAAAATCCGTTCAGGGTCTCTGATGCAACCTGGATTGACCATATCTAGACCCACAGCTGGATGAGACATAAGGCTGGACACTCTTGGGGCTGAGAGGATTGGTGAGGTTGGGTGAGCAAATGCAGATACTTTAAAGTAATACCGCTTGGTACCCACCCCATGGGTCTCAAATCTCCAGGTACAAGGGAATCTTCCTACATCAAAACATGCATGGGAAACCCAGAAGATGGTATGCCGTGAGATCGGGAAAGGTTTCTAAAACGCACCTCATTTCTCCTCTCCTTGTGCTCGGGTTCGCCATTCCAGCCGCTTGACTAACCATCTCCCTACTTGGAGAATCAGCACCTTTAACCTCCTGATTGTACAGGTTGCAATTTGTCCTGAGGATGAACGGGAAGACGCGGAACCAACGAGAGACGAGCCCTAGGTGTTGGGACAGGCATAGGTCACTCCATTTTCCCATCAGGAAGAAGAATGAACCACAGGCTCAGCCTGCCCCCCAGAACCAAAATAGGGCCTGAAGCAATCCTGCGCTTTTGCGGCCAGCTCCCAAAAAAGCGAGGAGACAAATGGAGCTCAGGGGCACTGCAATTCACAAACGTGCAGAGTTATAAATGAGAACTCTCGTCCACAAATATATTGAGGGAAGGCAACGAAGAGGATTTGAAAGCAAGGCAGATTTGCAGGAAACAGATTTCAGGAGGTAGATTCGACTCGCCTTTAAAGCACATGAAAAGCGGCAAAACGTTGACAATGATGCCCTTGGCCAAAAAGGGCGTATTCGTTTTTTCCTGAATATATTCAGGAAAAAACGCATACGCCCTTTTTGGCCAACCAAGCAAGCCGGAAGGGCAAATCAGCGCTACAAAGAAGTCTCGCTTGCCCTCGGTCAAAAGGGCCATGCTGAACAAAGTGTAAAAACCAGAAAAGCAGGACAGGCCATGGAGACATGGAAGCCTTGCTACGCTGATGGGCGGGATGTAAATTGCCAACAGGCACTCTGGAGAAGAGTACGGTGTGTCCTGAAACAAGTAATAAACACAGCGTAGAGAGCATAGGGCACTTCCACTCATGGGCGTATAAATTGGGAAAACTAAAAATCAACAAGACACAGGCACCCTAAAGTTTACGGCTGCTCTGTTTCCAAGAACCTCCACTTCGGTACACCTTCAATATCCGAGGAAAGAGAAAAATGGATAAAGAAATGGTGGTACATGGCACAGTGGAATATCACTCAGCCATGAAATCAATGTCATAAGGCTAGTTAGCAGCATGATGAGTGGATTTAGATACGATGATTCTAAGTGAAATAAGTCACACAGAAAAAGACACTTATCCTAAGATATCGCTTATAGAGGGAATGTCAAAATCGCTACACTTGAACTGAATTACAAAACAGAACAGAGTCACACCTTTAGAAGACACACTATGGCTGCTTAACGGGAAAGGTGAGGTGGGGTGATGCATAAAACAAGGGTTTCAAATTAGCTCAGACACCGCTCCATAAGCCAAATATGTAATAGACAAGGCCTACTCCCTGCTCAGTGAACTGGACTCAACACACCCTAGTCAACACACAAGAATATATCTGACTAGTAAGAATCTGAAAACCTATGTATCGATATCTCTCTGCAAGTGAATCAAGAGGGTGTAAAGCGGCATCAACACAGCAGGGAAAAGCAGCCAAGCCCGATTCTAAACATAAATTACTATAAAAAACCCACAAAACAAAGACAGTGAAAGAGAGAGAAATTCTTACAAAATCCGTTCAGGGTCTATGATGCAACATGGATTGACCATATCAAGACCCACAGCTGGATGAGACATAAGGCTGGACACTCTTGGGGCTGAGAGGGTTGGTGAGGTTGGGTGACCAAATGCAGATACTTTAAAGTAACACTGCGGGGAACACACCCCATGGGTCTCAAATCTCCAGGTACAAGGGAATCTTCCTACATCAAAACATGCATGGGAAACCCAGAAGATGGTATGCCGTGAGATCAGGAAAGGTTTCTAAAACGCACCTCATTTCTCCTCTCCTTGTGCTCGGGTTCGCCATTCCAGCCACTTGACTAACCATCTCCCTACTTGGAGAATCAGCACCTTTAACCTACTGTTTCGTCCAGGTTGCAATTTGTCCTGAGGATGAACGGGAAGACGGGGAACCAACGAAAGACTAGCCCTAGGTGTTGGGACAGGCACAGGTCACTCCATTTTCCCATCAGGAAGAAGAATGAACCACAGGCTCAGCCTGCCCCCCAGAACCAAAATAGGTCCTGAAGCAATCCTGCGCTTTTGCGGCCAGCTCCCAAAAAAGCGAGGAGACAAATGGAGCTCAGGGGCACTGCAATTCACAAACGTGCAGAGTTATAAATGAGAACTCTCGTCCACAAATATATTGAGGGAAGGCAACGAAGAGGATTTGAAAGCAAGGCAGAGTTGCAGGAAACAGATTTCAGGAGGTAGATTCGACTCGCCTTTAAAGCACATGAAAAGCGGCAAAACGTTGACAATGATGCCCTTGGCCAAAAAGGGCGTATGCGTTTTTTCCTGAATATATTCAGGAAAAAACGCATACGCCCTTTTTGGCCAACCAAGCAAGCCGGAAGGGCAAATCAGCGCTACAAAGAAGTCTCGCTTGCCCTCGGTCAAAAGGGCCATGCTGAACAAAGTGTAAAAACCAGAAAAGCAGGACAGGCCATGGAGACATGGAAGCCTTGCTACGCTGATGGGCGGGATGTAAATTGCCAACAGGCACTCTGGAGAAGAGTACGGTGTGTCCTGAAACAAGTAATAAACACAGCGTTGAGAGCATAGGGCACTTCCACTCATGGGCGTATAAATTGGGAAAACTAAAAATCAACAAGACACAGGCACCCTAAAGTTTACGGCTGCTCTGTTTCCAAGAACCTCCACTTCGGTACACCTTCAATATCCCAGGAAAGAGAAAAATGGATAAAGAAATGGTGGTACTTGGCACAGTGGAATATCACTCAGCCATGAAATCAATGTCATAAGGCTAGTTAGCAGCATGATGAGTGGATTTAGATACGATGATTCTAAGTGAAATAAGTCACACAGAAAAAGACACTTATCCTAAGATATCGCTTATAGAGGGAATGTCAAAATCGCTACACTTGAACTGAATTACAAAACAGAACAGAGTCACACCTTTAGAAGACACACTATGGCTGCTTAACGGGAAAGGTGAGGTGGGGTGATGCATAAAACAAGGGTTTGAAATTAGCTCAGACACCGCTCCATAAGCCAAATATGTAATAGACAAGGCCTACTCCCTGTTCAGTGAACTGGACTCAACACCCCCTAGTCACCGCACAAGAATATATCTGACTAGTAAGAATCTGAAAACCTATGTATCAATATCTCTCTGCAAGTGAATCAAGAGGGTGTAAAGCGGCATCAACACAGCAGGGAAAAGCAGCCAAGCCCGATTCTAAACATAAATTACTTTAAAAAACCCACAAAACAAAGACAGTGAAAGAGAGAGAAATTCTTACAAAATCCGTTCAGGGTCTATGATGCAACCTGGATTGACCATATCAAGACCCACAGCTGGATGAGACATAAGGCTGGACACTCTTGGGGCTGAGAGGATTGGTGAGGTTGGGTGAGCAAATGCAGATACTTTAAAGTAATACCACGGGGTACCCACCCCATGGGTCTCAAATCTCCAGGTACAAGGGAATCTTCCTACATCAAAACATGCATGGGAAACCCAGAAGATGGTATGCCGTGAGATCGGGAAAGGTTTCTAAAACGCACCTCATTTCTCCTCTCCTTGTGCTCGGGTTCGCCATTCCAGCCGCTTGACTAACCATCTCCCTACTTGGAGAATCAGCACCTTTAACCTACTGTTTCGTCCAGGTTGCAATTTGTCCTGAGGATGAACGGGAAGACGGGGAACCAACGAAAGACTAGCCCTAGGTGTTGGGACAGGCACAGGTCACTCCATTTTCCCATCAGGAAGAAGAATGAACCACAGGCTCAGCCTGCCCCCCAGAACCAAAATAGGGCCTGAAGCAATCCTGCGCTTTTGCGGCCAGCTCCCAAAAAAGCGAGGAGACAAATGGAGCTCAGGGGCACTGCAATTCACAAACGTGCAGAGTTATAAATGAGAACTCTCGTCCACAAATATATTGAGGGAAGGCAACGAAGAGGATTTGAAAGCAAGGCAGATTTGCAGGAAACAGATTTCAGGAGGTAGATTCGACTCGCCTTTAAAGCACATGAAAAGCGGCAAAACGTTGACAATGATGCCCTTGGCCAAAAAGGGCGTATGCGTTTTTTCCTGAATATATTCAGGAAAAAACGCATACGCCCTTTTTGGCCAACCAAGCAAGCCGGAAGGGCAAATCAGCGCTACAAAGAAGTCTCGCTTGCCCTCGGTCAAAAGGGCCATGCTGAACAAAGTGTAAAAACCAGAAAAGCAGGACAGGCCATGGAGACATGGAAGCCTTGCTACGCTGATGGGCGGGATGTAAATTGCCAACAGGCACTCTGGAGAAGAGTACGGTGTGTCCTGAAACAAGTAATAAACACAGCGTTGAGAGCATAGGGCACTTCCACTCATGGGCGTATAAATTGGGAAAACTAAAAATCAACAAGACACAGGCACCCTAAAGTTTACGGCTGCTCTGTTTCCAAGAACCTCCACTTCGGTACACCTTCAATATCCCAGGAAAGAGAAAAATGGATAAAGAAATGGTGGTACTTGGCACAGTGGAATATCACTCAGCCATGAAATCAATGTCATAAGGCTAGTTAGCAGCATGATGAGTGGATTTAGATACGATGATTCTAAGTGAAATAAGTCACACAGAAAAAGACACTTATCCTAAGATATCGCTTATAGAGGGAATGTCAAAATCGCTACACTTGAACTGAATTACAAAACAGAACAGAGTCACACCTTTAGAAGACACACTATGGCTGCTTAACGGGAAAGGTGAGGTGGGGTGATGCATAAAACAAGGGTTTGAAATTAGCTCAGACACCGCTCCATAAGCCAAATATGTAATAGACAAGGCCTACTCCCTGCTCAGTGAACTGGACTCAACACCCCCTAGTCACCGCACAAGAATATATCTGACTAGTAAGAATCTGAAAACCTATGTATCGATATCTCTCTGCAAGTGAATCAAGAGGGTGTAAAGCGGCATCAACACAGCAGGGAAAAGCAGCCAAGCCCGATTCTAAACATAAATTACTTTAAAAAACCCACAAAACAAAGACAGTGAAAGAGAGAGAAATTCTTACAAAATCCGTTCAGGGTCTATGATGCAACCTGGATTGACCATATCAAGACCCACAGCTGGATGAGACATAAGGCTGGACATTCTTGGGGCTGAGAGGGTTGGTGAGGTTGGGTGAGCAAATGCAGATACTTTAAAGTAACACTGCGGGGAACACACCCCATGGGTCTCAAATCTCCAGGTACAAGGGAATCTTCCTACATCAAAACATGCATGGGAAACCCAGAAGATGGTATGCCATGAGATCGGGAAAGGTTTCTAAAACGCACCTCATTTCTCCTCTCCTTGTGCTCGGGTTCGCCATTCCAGCCGCTTGACTAACAATCTCCCTACTTGGAGAATCAGCACCTTTAACCTCCTGATTGTACAGGTTGCAATTTGTCCTGAGCATGAACGGGAAGACGCGGAACCAACGAGAGACGAGCCCTAGGTGTTGGGACAGGCATAGGTCACTCCATTTTCCCATCAGGAAGAAGAATGAACCACAGGCTCAGCCTGCCCCCCAGAACCAAAATAGGGCCTGAAGCAATCCTGCGCTTTTGTGGCCAGCTCCCAAAAAAGCGAGGAGACAAATGGAGCTCAGGGGCACTGCAATTCACAAACGTGCAGAGTTATAAATGAGAACTCTCGTCCACAAATATATTGAGGGAAGGCAATGAAGAGGATTTGAAAGCAAGGCAGATTTGCAGGAAACAGATTTCAGGAGGTAGATTCGATCGCATTTAAAGCACATGAAAAGCGGCAAAACGTTGACAATGATGTCCTTGGCCAAAAAGGGCGTATGCGTTTTTTCCTGAATATATTCAGGAAAAAACGCATACGCCCTTTTTGGCCAACCAAGCAAGCCGGAAGGGCAAATCAGCGCTACAAAGAAGTCTCGCTTGCCCTCGGTCAAAAGGGCCATGCTGAACAAACAGTAAAAACCAGAAAAGCAGGACAGGCCATGGAGACATGGGAGCCTTGCTACGCTGATGGGCGGGATGTAAATTGCCAACAGGCACTCTGGAGAAGAGTACGGTGTGTCCTGAAACAAGTAATAAACACAGCGTAGAGAGCATAGGGCACTTCCACTCAAGGGCGTATAAATTGGGAAAACTAAAAATCAACAAGACACAGGCACCCTAAAGTTTACGGCTGCTCTGTTTCCAAGAACCTCCACTTCGGTACACCTTCAATATCCCAGGAAAGAGAAAAATGGATAAAGAAATGGTGGTACTTGGCACAATGGAATATCACTCAGCCATGAAATCAATGTCATAAGGCTAGTTAGCACCATGATGAGTGGATTTAGGTACGATGACTCTAAGTGAAATAAGTCACACAGAAAAAGACACTTATCCTAAGATATCGCTTATAGAGGGAATGTCAAAATCGCTACACTTGAACTGAATTACAAAACAGAACAGAGTCACACCTTTAGAAGACACACTATGGCTGCTTAACGGGAAAGGTGAGGTGGGGTGATGCATAAAACAAGGGTTTGGAATTAGCTCAGATACCGCTCCATAAGCCAAATATGTAATAGACAAGGCCTACTCCCTGCTCAGTGAACTGGACTCAACACCCCCTAGTCACCGCACAAGAATATATCTGACTAGTAAGAATCTGAAAACCTATGTATCGATATCTCTCTGCAAGTGAATCAAGAGGGTGTAAAGCGGCATAAACACAGCAGGGAAAAGCAGCCAAACCCCATTCTAAACATACATTACTTTAAAAAACCCACAAAGCAAAGACAGTGAAAGAGAGAGAAATTCTTACAAAATCCGTTCAGGGTCTCTGATGCAACCTGGATTGACCATATCTAGACCCACAGCTGGATGAGACATAAGGCTGGACACTCTTGGGGCTGAGAGGATTGGTGAGGTTGGGTGAGCAAATGCAGATACTTTAAAGTAATACCGCGGGGTACCCACCCCATGGGTCTCAAATCTCCAGGTACAAGGGAATCTTCCTACATCAAAACATGCATGGGAAACCCAGAAGATGGTATGCCGTGAGATCGGGAAAGGTTTCTAAAACGCACCTCATTTCTCCTCTCCTTGTGCTCGAGTTCGCCATTCCAGCCGCTTGACTAACCATCTCCCTACTTGGAGAATCAGCACCTTTAACCTACTGTTTCGTCCAGGTTGCAATTTGTCCTGAGTATGAACGGGAAGATGGGGAACCAACGAAAGACTAGCCCTAGGTGTTGGGACAGGCACAGGTCACTCCATTTTCCCATCAGGAAGAAGAATGAACCACAGGCTCAGCCTGCCCCCCAGAACCAAAATAGGGCCTGAAGCAATCCTGCGCTTTTGCGGCCAGCTCCCAAAAAAGCGAGGAGACAAATGGAGCTCAGGGGCACTGCAATTCACAAACGTGCAGAGTTATAAATGAGAACTCTCGTCCACAAATATATTGAGGGAAGGCAACGAAGAGGATTTGAAAGCAAGGCAGATTTGCAGGAAACAGATTTCAGGAGGTAGATTCGACTCGCCTTTAAAGCACATGAAAAGCGGCAAAACGTTGACAATGATGCCCTTGGCCAAAAAGGGCGTATGCGTTTTTTCCTGAATATATTCAGGAAAAAACGCATACGCGCTTTTTGGCCAACCAAGCAAGCCGGAAGAGCAAATCAGCGCTACAAAGAAGTCTCGCTTGCCCTCGGTCAAAAGGGCCATGCTGAACAAAGTGTAAAAACCAGAAAAGCAGGACAGGCCATGGAGACATGGAAGCCTTGCTACGCTGATGGGCGGGATGTAAATTGCCAACAGGCACTCTGGAGAAGAGTACGGTGTGTCCTGAAACAAGTAATAAACACAGCGTTGAGAGCATAGGGCACTTCCACTCATGGGCGTATAAATTGGGAAAACTAAAAATCAACAAGACACAGGCACCCTAAAGTTTACGGCTGCTCTGTTTCCAAGAACCTCCACTTCGGTACACCTTCAATATCCCAGGAAAGAGAAAAATGGATAAAGAAATGGTGGTACTTGGCACAGTGGAATATCACTCAGCCATGAAATCAATGTCATAAGGCTAGTTAGCAGCATGATGAGTGGATTTAGATACGATGATTCTAAGTGAAATAAGTCACACAGAAAAAGACACTTATCCTAAGATATCGCTTATAGAGGGAATGTCAAAATCGCTACACTTGAACTGAATTACAAAACAGAACAGAGTCACACCTTTAGAAGACACACTATGGCTGCTTAACGGGAAAGGTGAGGTGGGGTGATGCATAAAACAAGGGTTTGAAATTAGCTCAGACACCGCTCCATAAGCCAAATATGTAATAGACAAGGCCTACTCCCTGCTCAGTGAACTGGACTCAACACCCCCTAGTCACCGCACAAGAATATATCTGACTAGGAAGAATCTGAAAACCTATGTATCGATATCTCTCTGCAAGTGAATCAAGAGGGTGTAAAGCGGCATCAACACAGCAGGGAAAAGCAGCCAAGCCCGATTCTAAACATAAATTACTTTAAAAAACCCACAAAACAAAGACAGTGAAAGAGAGAGAAATTCTTACAAAATCCGTTCAGGGTCTATGATGCAACCTGGATTGACCATATCAAGACCCACAGCTGGATGAGACATAAGGCTGGACATTCTTGGGGCTGAGAGGGTTGGTGAGGTTGGGTGAGCAAATGCAGATACTTTAAAGTAACACTGCGGGGAACACACCCCATGGGTCTCAAATCTCCAGGTACAAGGGAATCTTCCTACATCAAAACATGCATGGGAAACCCAGAAGATGGTATGCCATGAGATCGCGAAAGGTTTCTAAAACGCACCTCATTTCTCCTCTCCTTGTGCTCGGGTTCGCAATTCCAGCCGCTTGACTAACCATCTCCCTACTTGGAGAATCAGCACCTTTAACCTCCTGATTGTACAGGTTGCAATTTGTCCTGAGGATGAACGGGAAGACGCGGAACCAACGAGAGACGAGCCCTAGGTGTTGGGACAGGCATAGGTCACTCCATTTTCCCATCAGGAAGAAGAATGAACCACAGGCTCAGCCTGCCCCCCAGAACCAAAATAGGGCCTGAAGCAATCCTGCGCTTTTGCGGCCAGCTCACAAAAAAGCGAGGAGACAAATGGAGCTCAGGGGCACTGCAATTCACAAACGTGCAGAGTTATAAATGAGAACTCTCGTCCACAAATATATTGAGGGAAGGCAACGAAGAGGATTTGAAAGCAAGGCAGATTTGCAGGAAACAGATTTCAGGAGGTAGATTCGACTCGCCTTTAAAGCACATGAAAAGCGGCAAAACATTGACAATGATGCCCTTGGCCAAAAAGGGCGTATGCGTTTTTTCCTGAATATATTCAGGAAAAAACGCATACGCCCTTTTTGGCCAACCAAGCAAGCCGGAAGGGCAAATCAGCGCTACAAAGAAGTCTCGCTTGCCCTCAGTCAAAAGGGCCATGCTGAACAAACAGTAAAAACCAGAAAAGCAGGACAGGCCATGGAGACATGGGAGCCTTGCTACGCTGATGGGCGGGATATAAATTGCCAACAGGCACTCTGGAGAAGAGTACGGTGTGTCCTGAAACAAGTAATAAACACAGCGTAGAGAGCATAGGGCACTTCCACTCATGGGCGTATAAATTGGGAAAACTAAAAATCAACAAGACACAGGCACCCTAAAGTTTACGGCTGCTCTGTTTCCAAGAACCTCTGCTTCGGTACACCTTCAATATCCCAGGAAAGAGAAAAATGGATAAAGAAATGGTGGTACTTGGCACAATGGAATATCACTCAGCCATGAAATCAATGTCATAAGGCTAGTTAGCAGCATGATGAGTGGATTTAGGTACGATGATTCTAAGTGAAAAAGTCACACAGAAAAAGACACTTATCCTAAGATATCGCTTATAGAGGGAATGTCAAAATCGCTACACTTGAACTGAATTACAAAACAGAACAGAGTCACACCTTTAGAAGACACACTATGGCTGCTTAACGGGAAAGGTGAGGTGGGGTGATGCATAAAACAAGGGTTTGAAATTAGCTCAGACACCGCTCCATAAGCCAAATATGTAATAGACAAGGCCTACTCCCTGCTCAGTGAACTGGACTCAACACCCCCTAGTCACCGCACAAGAATATATCTGACTAGTATGAATCTGAAAACCTATGTATCGATATCTCTCTGCAAGTGAATCAAGAGGGTGTAAAGCGGCATAAACACAGCAGGGAAAAGCAGCCAAACCCCATTCTAAACATACATTACTTTAAAAAACCCACAAAGCAAAGACAGTGAAAGAGAGAGAAATTCTTACAAAATCCGTTCAGGGTCTCTGATGCAACCTGGATTGACCATATCTAGACCCACAGCTGGATGAGACATAAGGCTGGACACTCTTGGGGCTGAGAGGATTGGTGAGGTTGGGTGAGCAAATGCAGATACTTTAAAGTAATACCACGGGGTACCCACCCCATGGGTCTCAAATCTCCAGGTACAAGGGAATCTTCCTACATCAAAACATGCATGGGAAACCCAGAAGATGGTATGCCGTGAGATCGGGAAAGGTTTCTAAAACGCACCTCATTTCTCCTCTCCTTGTGCTCGGGTTCGCCATTCCAGCCGCTTGACTAACCATCTCCCTACTTGGAGAATCAGCACCTTTAACCTACTGTTTCGTCCAGGTTGCAATTTGTCCTGAGGATGAACGGGAAGACGGGGAACCAACGAAAGACTAGCCCTAGGTGTTGGGACAGGCACAAGTCACTCCATTTTCCCATCAGGAAGAAGAATGAACCACAGGCTCAGCCTGCCCCCCAGAACCAAAATAGGGCCTGAAGCAATCCTGCGCTTTTGCGGCCAGCTCCCAAAAAAGCAAGGAGACAAATGGAGCTCAGGGGCACTGCAATTCACAAACGTGCAGAGTTATAAATGAGAACTCTCGTCCACAAATATATTGAGGGAAGGCAACGAAGAGGATTTGAAAGCAAGGCAGATTTGCAGGAAACAGATTTCAGGAGGTAGATTCGACTCGCCTTTAAAGCACATGAAAAGCGGCAAAACGTTGACAATGATGCCCTTGGCCAAAAAGGGCGTATGCGTTTTTTCCTGAATATATTCAGGAAAAAACGCATACGCCCTTTTTGGCCAACCAAGCAAGCCGGAAGGGCAAATCAGCGCTACAAAGAAGTCTCGCTTGCCCTCGGTCAAAAGGGCCATGCTGAACAAAGTGTAAAAACCAGAAAAGCAGGACAGGCCATGGAGACATGGGAGCCTTGCTACGCTGATGGGCGGGATGTAAATTGCCAACAGGCACTCTGGAGAAGAGTACGGTGTGTCCTGAAACAAGTAATAAACACAGCGTAGAGAGCATAAGGCACTTCCACTCAAGGGCGTATAAATTGGGAAAACTAAAAATCAACAAGACACAGGCACCCTAAAGTTTACGGCTGCTCTGTTTCCAAGAACCTCCACTTCGGTACACCTTCAATATCCCAGGAAAGAGAAAAATGGATAAAGAAATGGTGGTACTTGGCACAATGGAATATCACTCAGCCATGAAATCAATGTCATAAGGCTAGTTAGCAGCATGATGAGTGGATTTAGGTACGATGACTCTAAGTGAAATAAGTCACACAGAAAAAGACACTTATCCTAAGATATCGCTTATAGAGGGAATGTCAAAATCGCTACACTTGAACTGAATTACAAAACAGAACAGAGTCACACCTTTAGAAGACACACTATGGCTGCTTAACGGGAAAGGTGAGGTGGGGTGATGCATAAAACAAGGGTTTGGAATTAGCTCAGACACCGCTCCATAAGCCAAATATGTAATAGACAAGGCCTACTCCCTGCTCAGTGAACTGGACTCAACACCCCCTAGTCACCGCACAAGAATATATCTGACTAGTATGAATCTGAAAACCTATGTATCGATATCTCTCTGCAAGTGAATCAAGAGGGTGTAAAGCGGCATAAACACAGCAGGGAAAAGCAGCCAAGCCCGATTCTAAACATAAATTACTTTAAAAAACCCACAAAACAAAGACAGTGAAAGAGAGAGAAATTCTTACAAAATCCGTTCAGGGTCTATGATGCAACCTGGATTGACCATATCAAGACCCACAGCTGGATGAGACATAAGGCTGGACATTCTTGGGGCTGAGAGGGTTGGTGAGGTTGGGTGAGCAAATGCAGATACTTTAAAGTAACACTGCGGGGAACACACCCCATGGGTCTCAAATCTCCAGGTACAAGGGAATCTTCCTACATCAAAACATGCATGGGAAACCCAGAAGATGGTATGCCATGAGATCGGGAAAGGTTTCTAAAACGCACCTCATTTCTCCTCTCCTTGTGCTCGGGTTCGCCATTCCAGCCGCTTGACTAACCATCTCCCTACTTGGAGAATCAGCACCTTAAACCTCCTGATTGTACAGGTTGCAATTTGTCCTGAGGATGAACGGGAAGACGCGGAACCAACGAGAGACGAGCCCTAGGTGTTGGGACAGGCATAGGTCACTCCATTTTCCCATCAGGAAGAAGAATGAACCACAGGCTCAGCCTGCCCCCCAGAACCAAAATAGGGCCTGAAGCAATCCTGCGCTTTTGCGGCCAGCTCCCAAAAAAGCGAGGAGACAAATGGAGCTCAGGGGCACTGCAATTCACAAACGTGCAGAGTTATAAATGAGAACTCTCGTCCACAAATATATTGAAGGAAGGCAACGAAGAGGATTTGAAAGCAAGGCAGATTTGCAGGAAACAGATTTCAGGAGGTAGATTCGACTCGCCTTTAAAGCCCATGAAAAGCGGCAAAACGTTGACAATGATGCCCTTGGCCAAAAAGGGCGTATGCGTTTTTTCCTGAATATATTCAGGAAAAAACGCATACGCCCTTTTTGGCCAACCAAGCAAGCCGGAAGGGCAAATCAGCGCTACAAAGAAGTCTCGCTTGCCCTCGGTCAAAAGGGCCATGCTGAACAAACAGTAAAAACCAGAAAAGCAGGACAGGCCATGGAGACATGGGAGCCTTGCTACGCTGATGGGCGGGATGTAAATTGCCAACAGGCACTCTGGAGAAGAGTACCGTGTGTCCTGAAACAAGTAATAAACACAGCGTAGAGAGCATAGGGCACTTCCACTCAAGGGCGTATAAATTGGGAAAACTAAAAATCAACAAGACACAGGCACCCTAAAGTTTACGGCTGCTCTGTTTCCAAGAACCTCCACTTCGGTACACCTTCAATATCCCAGGAAAGAGAAAAATGGATAAAGAAATGGTGGTACTTGGCACAATGGAATATCACTCAGCCATGAAATCAATGTCATAAGGCTAGTTAGCAGCATGATGAGTGGATTTAGATACGATGATTCTAAGTGAAATAAGTCACACAGAAAAAGACACTTATCCTAAGATATCGCTTATAGAGGGAATGTCAAAATCGCTACACTTGAACTGAATTACAAAACAGAACAGAGTCACACCTTTAGAAGACACACTATGGCTGCTTAACGGGAAAGGTGAGGTGGGGTGATGCATAAAACAAGGGTTTGAAATTAGCTCAGAGACCGCTCCATAAGCCAAATATGTAATAGACAAGGCCTACTCCCTGCTCAGTGAACTGGACTCAACACACCCTAGTCAACACACAAGAATATATCTGACTAGTAAGAATCTGAAAACCTATGTATCGATATCTCTCTGCAAGTGAATCAAGAGTGTGTAAAGCGGCATCAACACAGCAGGGAAAAGCAGCCAAGCCCGATTCTAAACATAAATTACTTTAAAAAACCCACAAAACAAAGACAGTGAAAGAGAGAGAAATTCTTACAAAATCCGTTCAGGGTCTCTGATGCAACCTGGATTGACCATATCTAGACCCACAGCTGGATGAGACATAAGGCTGGACACTCTTGGGGCTGAGAGGGTTGGTGAGGTTGGGTGAGCAAATGCAGATACTTTAAAGTAATACCGCGGGGTACCCACCCCATGGGTCTCAAATCTCCAGGTACAAGGGCATCTTCCTACATCAAAACATGCATGGGAAACCCAGAAGATGGTATGCCGTGAGATCGGGAAAGGTTTCTAAAACGCACCTCATTTCTCCTCTCCTTGTGCTCGGGTTCGCCATTCCAGCCGCTTGACTAACCATCTCCCTACTTGGAGAATCAGCACCTTTAACCTACTGTTTCGTCCAGGTTGCAATTTGTCCTGAGGATGAACGGGAAGACGGGGAACCAACGAAAGACTAGCCCTAGGTGTTGGGACAGGCACAGGTCACTCCATTTTCCCATCAGGAAGAAGAATGAACCACAGGCTCAGCCTGCCCCCCAGAACCAAAATAGGGCCTGAAGCAATCCTGCGCTTTTGCGGCCAGCTCCCAAAAAAGCGAGGAGACAAATGGAGCTCAGGGGCACTGCAATTCACAAACGTGCAGAGTTATAAATGAGAACTCTCGTCCACAAATATATTGAGGGAAGGCAACGAAGAGGATTTGAAAGCAAGGCAGATTTGCAGGAAACAGATTTCAGGAGGTAGATTCGACTCGCCTTTAAAGCACATGAAAAGCGGCAAAACGTTGACAATGATGCCCTTGGCCAAAAAGGGCGTATGCGTTTTTTCCTGAATATATTCAGGAAAAAACGCATACGCCCTTTTTGGCCAACCAAGCAAGCCGGAAGGGCAAATCAGCGCTACAAAGAAGTCTCGCTTGCCCTCGGTCAAAAGGGCCATGCTGAACAAACAGTAAAAACCAGAAAAGCAGGACAGGCCATGGAGACATGGGAGCCTTGCTACGCTGATGGGCGGGATGTAAATTGCCAACAGGCACTCTGGAGAAGAGTACGGTGTGTCCTGAAACAAGTAATAAACACAGCGTAGAGAGCATAGGGCACTTCCACTCAAGGGCGTATAAATTGGGAAAACTAAAAATCAACAAGACACAGGCACCCTAAAGTTTACGGCTGCTCTGTTTCCAAGAACCTCCACTTCGGTACACCTTCAATATCCGAGGAAAGAGAAAAATGGATAAAGAAATGGTGGTACTTGGCACAGTGGAATATCACTCAGCCATGAAATCAATGTCATAAGGCTAGTTAGCAGCATGATGAGTGGATTTAGATACGATGATTCTAAGTGAAATAAGTCACACAGAAAAAGACACTTATCCTAAGATATCGCTTATAGAGGGAATGTCAAAATCGCTACACTTGAACTGAATTACAAAACAGAACAGAGTCACACCTTTAGAAGACACACTATGGCTGCTTAACGGGAAAGGTGAGGTGGGGTGATGCATAAAACAAGGGTTTGAAATTAGCTCAGAGACCGCTCCATAAGCCAAATATGTAATAGACAAGGCCTACTCCCTGCTCAGTGAACTGGACTCAACACACCCTAGTCAACACACAAGAATATATCTGACTAGTAAGAATCTGAAAACCTATGTATCGATATCTCTCTGCAAGTGAATCAAGAGGGTGTAAAGCGGCATCAACACAGCAGGGAAAAGCAGCCAAGCCCGATTCTAAACATAAATTACTTTAAAAAACCCACAAAACAAAGACAGTGAAAGAGAGAGAAATTCTTACAAAATCCGTTCAGGGTCTATGATGCAACCTGGATTGACCATATCAAGACCCACAGCTGGATGAGACATAAGGCTGGACACTCTTGGGGCTGAGAGGGTTGGTGAGGTTGGGTGAGCAAATGCAGATACTTTAAAGTAACACTGCGGGGAACACACCCCATGGGTCTCAAATCTCCAGGTACAAGGGAATCTTCCTACATCAAAACATGCATGGGAAACCCAGAAGATGGTATGCCATGAGATCGGGAAAGGTTTCTAAAACGCACCTCATTTCTCCTCTCCTTGTGCTCGGGTTCGCCATTCCAGCCGCTTGACTAACCATCTCCCTACTTGGAGAAACAGCACCTTTAACCTCCTGATTGTACAGGTTGCAATTTGTCCTGAGAATGAACGGGAAGACGCGGAACCAACGAGAGACGAGCCCTAGGTGTTGGGACAGGCATAGGTCACTCCATTTTCCCATCAGGAAGAAGAATGAACCACAGGCTCAGCCTGCCCCCCAGAACCAAAATAGGGCCTGAAGCAATCCTGCGCTTTTGCGGCCAGCTCCCAAAAAAGCGAGGAGACAAATGGAGCTCAGGGGCACTGCAATTCACAAACGTGCAGAGTTATAAATGAGAACTCTCGTCCACAAATATATTGAGGGAAGGCAACGAAGAGGATTTGAAAGCAAGGCAGATTTGCAGGAAACAGATTTCAGGAGGTAGATTCGACTCGCCTTTAAAGCACATGAAAAGCGGCAAAACGTTGACAATGATGCCCTTGGCCAAAAAGGGCGTATGCGTTTTTTCCTGAATATATTCAGGAAAAAACGCATACGCCCTTTTTGGCCAACCAAGCAAGCCGGAAGGGCAAATCAGCGCTACAAAGAAGTCTCGCTTGCCCTCGGTCAAAAGGGCCATGCTGAACAAAGTGTAAAAACCAGAAAAGCAGGACAGGCCATGGAGACATGGAAGCCTTGCTACGCTGATGGGCGGGATGTAAATTGCCAACAGGCACTCTGGAGAAGAGTACGGTGTGTCCTGAAACAAGTAATAAACACAGCGTTGAGAGCATAGGGCACTTCCACTCATGGGCGTATAAATTGGGAAAACTAAAAATCAACAAGACACAGGCACCCTAAAGTTTACGGCTGCTCTGTTTCCAAGAACCTCCACTTCGGTACACCTTCAATATCCCAGGAAAGAGAAAAATGGATAAAGAAATGGTGGTACTTGGCACAGTGGAATATCACTCAGCCATGAAATCAATGTCATAAGGCTAGTTAGCAGCATGATGAGTGGATTTAGATACGATGATTCTAAGTGAAATAAGTCACACAGAAAAAGACACTTATCCTAAGATATCGCTTATAGAGGGAATGTCAAAATCGCTACACTTGAACTGAATTACAAAACAGAACAGAGTCACACCTTTAGAAGACACACTATGGCTGCTTAACGGGAAAGGTGAGGTGGGGTGATGCATAAAACAAGGGTTTGAAATTAGCTCAGAGACCGCTCCATAAGCCAAATACGTAATAGACAAGGCCTACTCCCTGCTCAGTGAACTGGACTCAACACACCCTAGTCAACACACAAGAATATATCTGACTAGTAAGAATCTGAAAACCTATGTATCGATATCTCTCTGCAAGTGAATCAAGAGGGTGTAAAGCGGCATCAACACAGCAGGGAAAAGCAGCCAAGCCCGATTCTAAACATAAATTACTTTAAAAAACCCACAAAACAAAGACAGTGAAAGAGAGAGAAATTCTTACAAAATCCGTTCAGGGTCTATGATGCAACCTGGATTGACCATATCAAGACCCACAGCTGGATGAGACATAAGGCTGGACACTCTTGGGGCTGAGAGGGTTGGTGAGGTTGGGTGAGCAAATGCAGATACTTTAAAGTAACACTGCGGGGAACACACCCCATGGGTCTCAAATCTCCAGGTACAAGGGAATCTTCCTACATCAAAACATGCATGGGAAACCCAGAAGATGGTATGCCATGAGATCGGGAAAGGTTTCTAAAACGCACCTCATTTCTCCTCTCCTTGTGCTCGGGTTCGCCATTCCAGCCGCTTGACTAAGCATCTCCCTACTTGGAGAATCAGCACCTTTAACCTCCTGATTGTACAGGTTGCAATTTGTCCTGAGAATGAACGGGAAGACGCGGAACCAACGAGAGACGAGCCCTAGGTGTTGGGACAGGCATAGGTCACTCCATTTTCCCATCAGGAAGAAGAATGAACCACAGGCTCAGCCTGCCCCCCAGAACCAAAATAGGGCCTGAAGCAATCCTGCGCTTTTGCGGCCAGCTCCCAAAAAAGCGAGGAGACAAATGGAGCTCAGGGGCACTGCAATTCACAAACGTGCAGAGTTATAAATGAGAACTCTCGTCCACAAATATATTGAGGGAAGGCAACGAAGAGGATTTGAAAGCAAGGCAGATTTGCAGGAAACAGATTTCAGGAGGTAGATTCGACTCGCCTTTAAAGCACATGAAAAGCGGCAAAACGTTGACAATGATGCCCTTGGCCAAAAAGGGCGTATGCGTTTTTTCCTGAATATATTCAGGAAAAAACGCATACGCCCTTTTTGGCCAACCAAGCAAGCCGGAAGGGCAAATCAGCGCTACAAAGAAGTCTCGCTTGCCCTCGGTCAAAAGGGCCATGCTGAACAAACAGTAAAAACCAGAAAAGCAGGACAGGCCATGGAGACATGGGAGCCTTGCTACGCTGATGGGCGGGATATAAATTGCCAACAGGCACTCTGGAGAAGAGTACGGTGTGTCCTGAAACAAGTAATAAACACAGCATAGAGAGCATAGGGCACTTCCACTCATGGGCGTATAAATTGGGAAAACTAAAAATCAACAAGACACAGGCACCCTAAAGTTTACGGCTGCTCTGTTTCCAAGAACCTCCGCTTCGGTACACCTTCAATATCCCAGGAAAGAGAAAAATGGATAAAGAAATGGTGGTACTTGGCACAATGGAATATCACTCAGCCATGAAATCAATGTCATAAGGCTAGTTAGCAGCATGATGAGTGGATTTAGGTACGATGACTCTAAGTGAAATAAGTCACACAGAAAAAGACACTTATCCTAAGATATCGCTTATAGAGGGAATGTCAAAATCGCTACACTTGAACTGAATTACAAAACAGAACAGAGTCACACCTTTAGAAGACACACTATGGCTGCTTAACGGGAAAGGTGAGGTGGGGTGATGCATAAAACAAGGGTTTGGAATTAGCTCAGACACCGCTCCATAAGCCAAATATGTAATAGACAAGGCCTACTCCCTGCTCAGTGAACTGGACTCAACACCCCCTAGTCACCGCACAAGAATATATCTGACTAGTATGAATCTGAAAACCTATGTATCGATATCTCTCTGCAAGTGAATCAAGAGGGTGTAAAGCGGCATAAACACAGCAGGGAAAAGCAGCCAAACCCCATTCTAAACATACATTACTTTAAAAAACCCACAAAGCAAAGACAGTGAAAGAGAGAGAAATTCTTACAAAATCCGTTCAGGGTCTCTGATGCAACCTGGATTGACCATATCTAGACCCACAGCTGGATGAGACATAAGGCTGGACACTCTTGGGGCTGAGAGGGTTGGTGAGGTTGGGTGAGCAAATGCAGATACTTTAAAGTAACACTGCGGGGAACACACCCCATGGGTCTCAAATCTCCAGGTACAAGGGCATCTTCCTACAAGAAAACATGCATGGGAAACCCAGAAGATGGTATGCCGTGAGATCGGGAAAGGTTTCTAAAACGCACCTCATTTCTCCTCTCCTTGTGCTCGGGTTCGCCATTCCAGCCGCTTGACTAACCATCTCCCTACTTGGAGAATCAGCACCTTTAACCTCCTGATTGTACAGGTTGCAATTTGTCCTGAGGATGAACGGGAAGACGCGGAACCAACGAGAGACGAGCCCTAGGTGTTGGGACAGGCACAGGTCACTCCATTTTCCCATCAGGAAGAAGAATGAACCACAGGCTCAGCCTGCCCCCCAGAACCAAAATAGGGCCTGAAGCAATCCTGCGCTTTTGCGGCCAGCTCCCAAAAAAGCGAGGAGACAAATGGAGCTCAGGGGCACTGCAATTCACAAACGTGCAGAGTTATAAATGAGAACTCTCGTCCACAAATATATTGAAGGAAGGCAACGAAGAGGATTTGAAAGCAAGGCAGATTTGCAGGAAACAGATTTCAGGAGGTAGATTCGACTCGCCTTTAAAGCCCATGAAAAGCGGCAAAACGTTGACAATGATGCCCTTGGCCAAAAAGGGCGTATGCGTTTTTTCCTGAATATATTCAGGAAAAAACGCATACGCCCTTTTTGGCCAACCAAGCAAGCCGGAAGGGCAAATCAGCGCTACAAAGAAGTCTCGCTTGCCCTCGGTCAAAAGGGCCATGCTGAACAAACAGTAAAAACCAGAAAAGCAGGACAGGCCATGGAGACATGGGAGCCTTGCTACGCTGATGGGCGGGATGTAAATTGCCAACAGGCACTCTGGAGAAGAGTACCGTGTGTCCTGAAACAAGTAATAAACACAGCGTAGAGAGCATAGGGCACTTCCACTCAAGGGCGTATAAATTGGGAAAACTAAAAATCAACAAGACACAGGCACCCTAAAGTTTACGGCTGCTCTGTTTCCAAGAACCTCCACTTCGGTACACCTTCAATATCCCAGGAAAGAGAAAAATGGATAAAGAAATGGTGGTACTTGGCACAATGGAATATCACTCTGCCATGAAATCAATGTCATAAGGCTAGTTAGCAGCATGATGAGTGGATTTAGGTACGATGATTCTAAGTGAAATAAGTCACACAGAAAAAGACACTTATCCTAAGATATCGCTTATAGAGGGAATGTCAAAATCGCTACACTTGAACTGAATTACAAAACAGAACAGAGTCACACCTTTAGAAGACACACTATGGCTGCTTAACGGGAAAGGTGAGGTGGGGTGATGCATAAAACAAGGGTTTGAAATTAGCTCAGAGACCGCTCCATAAGCCAAATATGTAATAGACAAGGCCTACTCCCTGCTCAGTGAACTGGACTCAACACCCCCTAGTCACCGCACAAGAATATATCTGACTAGTATGAATCTGAAAACCTATATATCGATATCTCTCTGCAAGTGAATCAAGAGGGTGTAAAGCGGCATAAACACAGCAGGGAAAAGCAGCCAAACCCCATTCTAAACATACATTACTTTAAAAAACCCACAAAGCAAAGACAGTGAAAGAGAGAGAAATTCTTACAAAATCCGTTCAGGGTCTCTGATGCAACCTGGATTGACCATATCTAGACCCACAGCTGGATGAGACATAAGGCTGGACACTCTTGGGGCTGAGAGGATTGGTGAGGTTGGGTGAGCAAATGCAGATACTTTAAAGTAATACCACGGGGTACCCACCCCATGGGTCTCAAATCTCCAGGTACAAGGGAATCTTCCTACATCAAAACATGCATGGGAAACCCAGAAGATGGTATGCCGTGAGATCGGGAAAGGTTTCTAAAACGCACCTCATTTCTCCTCTCCTTGTGCTCGGGTTCGCCATTCCAGCCGCTTGACTAACCATCTCCCTACTTGGAGAATCAGCACCTTTAACCTACTGTTTCGTCCAGGTTGCAATTTGTCCTGAGGATGAACGGGAAGACGGGGAACCAACGAAAGACTAGCCCTAGGTGTTGGGACAGGCACAGGTCACTCCATTTTCCCATCAGGAAGAAGAATGAACCACAGGCTCAGCCTGCCCCCCAGAACCAAAATAGGGCCTGAAGCAATCCTGCGCTTTTGCGGCCAGCTCCCAAAAAAGCAAGGAGACAAATGGAGCTCAGGGGCACTGCAATTCACAAACGTGCAGAGTTATAAATGAGAACTCTCGTCCACAAATATATTGAGGGAAGGCAACGAAGAGGATTTGAAAGCAAGGCAGATTTGCAGGAAACAGATTTCAGGAGGTAGATTCGACTCTCCTTTAAAGCACATGAAAAGTGGCAAAACGTTGACAATGATGCCCTTGGCCAAAAAGGGCGTATGCGTTTTTTCCTGAATATATTCAGGAAAAAACGCATACGCCCTTTTTGGCCAACCAAGCAAGCCGGAAGGGCAAATCAGCGCTACAAAGAAGTCTCGCTTGCCCTCGGTCAAAAGGGCCATGCTGAACAAACAGTAAAAACCAGAAAAGCAGGACAGGCCATGGAGACATGGGAGCCTTGCTACGCTGATGGGCGGGATGTAAATTGCCAACAGGCACTCTGGAGAAGAGTACGGTGTGTCCTGAAACAAGTAATAAACACAGCGTTGAGAGCATAGGGCACTTCCACTCATGGGCGTATAAATTGGGAAAACTAAAAATCAACAAGACACAGGCACCCTAAAGTTTACGGCTGCTCTGTTTCCAAGAACCTCCACTTCGGTACACCTTCAATATCCCAGGAAAGAGAAAAATGGATAAAGAAATGGTGGTACTTGGCACAGTGGAATATCACTCAGCCATGAAATCAATGTCATAAGGCTAGTTAGCAGCATGATGAGTGGATTTAGATACGATGATTCTAAGTGAAATAAGTCACACAGAAAAAGACACTTATCCTAAGATATCGCTTATAGAGGGAATGTCAAAATCGCTACACTTGAACTGAATTACAAAACAGAACAGAGTCACACCTTTAGAAGACACACTATGGCTGCTTAACGGGAAAGGTGAGGTGGGGTGATGCATAAAACAAGGGTTTGAAATTAGCTCAGAGACCGCTCCATAAGCCAAATATGTAATAGACAAGGCCTACTCCCTGCTCAGTGAACTGGACTCAACACACCCTAGTCAACACACAAGAATATATCTGACTAGTAAGAATCTGAAAACCTATGTATCGATATCTCTCTGCAAGTGAGTCAAGAGGGTGTAAAGCGGCATCAACACAGCAGGGAAAAGCAGCCAAGCCCGATTCTAAACATAAATTACTTTAAAAAACCCACAAAACAAAGACAGTGAAAGAGAGAGAAATTCTTACAAAATCCGTTCAGGGTCTATGATGCAACCTGGATTGACCATATCAAGACCCACAGCTGGATGAGACATAAGGCTGGACACTCTTGGGGCTGAGAGGGTTGGTGAGGTTGGGTGAGCAAATGCAGATACTTTAAAGTAACATTGCGGGGAACACACCCCATGGGTCTCAAATCTCCAGGTACAAGGGAATCTTCCTACAACAAAACATGCATGGGAAACCCAGAAGATGGTATGCCATGAGATCGGGAAAGGTTTCTAAAACGCACCTCATTTCTCCTCTCCTTGTGCTCGGGTTCGCCATTCCAGCCGCTTGACTAACCATCTCCCTACTTGGAGAATCAGCACCTTTAACCTCCTGATTGTACAGGTTGCAATTTGTCCTGAGAATGAACGGGAAGACGCGGAACCAACGAGAGACGAGCCCTAGGTGTTGGGACAGGCATAGGTCACTCCATTTTCCCATCAGGAAGAAGAATGAACCACAGGCTCAGCCTGCCCCCCAGAACCAAAATAGGGCCTGAAGCAATCCTGCGCTTTTGCGGCCAGCTCCCAAAAAAGCGAGGAGACAAATGGAGCTCAGGGGCACTGCAATTCACAAACGTGCAGAGTTATAAATGAGAACTCTCGTCCACAAATATATTGAGGGAAGGCAACGAAGAGGATTTGAAAGCAAGGCAGATTTGCAGGAAACAGATTTCAGGAGGTAGATTCGACTCGCCTTTAAAGCACATGAAAAGCGGCAAAACGTTGACAATGATGCCCTTGGCCAAAAAGGGCGTATGCGTTTTTTCCTGAATATATTCAGGAAAAAACGCATACGCCCTTTTTGGCCAACCAAGCAAGCCGGAAGGGCAAATCAGCGCTACAAAGAAGTCTCGCTTGCCCTCGGTCAAAAGGGCCATGCTGAACAAACAGTAAAAACCAGAAAAGCAGGACAGGCCATGGAGACATGGGAGCCTTGCTACGCTGATGGGCGGGATATAAATTGCCAACAGGCACTCTGGAGAAGAGTACGGTGTGTCCTGAAACAAGTAATAAACACAGCGTAGAGAGCATAGGGCACTTCCACTCATGGGCGTATAAATTGGGAAAACTAAAAATCAACAAGACACAGGCACCCTAAAGTTTACGGCTGCTCTGTTTCCAAGAACCTCCGCTTCGGTACACCTTCAATATCCCAGGAAAGAGAAAAATGGATAAAGAAATGGTGGTACTTGGCACAATGGAATATCACTCAGCCATGAAATCAATGTCATAAGGCTAGTTAGCAGCATGATGAGTGGATTTAGGTACGATGACTCTAAGTGAAATAAGTCACACAGAAAAAGACACTTATCCTAAGATATCGCTTATAGAGGGAATGTCAAAATCGCTACACTTGAACTGAATTACAAAACAGAACAGAGTCACACCTTTAGAAGACACACTATGGCTGCTTAACGGGAAAGGTGAGGTGGGGTGATGCATAAAACAAGGGTTTGGAATTAGCTCAGACACCGCTCCATAGGCCAAATATGTAATAGACAAGGCCTACTCCCTGCTCAGTGAACTGGACTCAACACACCCTAGTCAACACACAAGAATATATCTGACTAGTATGAATCTGAAAACCTATGTATCGATATCTCTCTGCAAGTGAATCAAGAGGGTGTAAAGCGGCATAAACACAGCAGGGAAAAGCAGCCAAACCCCATTCTAAACATACATTACTTTAAAAAACCCACAAAGCAAAGACAGTGAAAGAGAGAGAAATTCTTACAAAATCCGTTCAGGGTCTCTGATGCAACCTGGATTGACCATATCTAGACCCACAGCTGGATGAGACATAAGGCTGGACACTCTTGGGGCTGAGAGGGTTGGTGAGGTTGGGTGAGCAAATGCAGATACTTTAAAGTAATACCGCGGGGTACCCACCCCATGGGTCTCAAATCTCCAGGTACAAGGGCATCTTCCTACATCAAAACATGCATGGGAAACCCAGAAGATGGTATGCCGTGAGATCGGGAAAGGTTTCTAAAACGCACCTCATTTCTCCTCTCCTTGTGCTCGGGTTCGCCATTCCAGCCGCTTGACTAACCATCTCCCTACTTGGAGAATCAGCACCTTTAACCTACTGTTTCGTCCAGGTTGCAATTTGTCCTGAGGATGAACGGGAAGACGGGGAACCAACGAAAGACTAGCCCTAGGTGTTGGGACAGGCACAGGTCACTCCATTTTCCCATCAGGAAGAAGAATGAACCACAGGCTCAGCCTGCCCCCCAGAACCAAAATAGGGCCTGAAGCAATCCTGCGCTTTTGCGGCCAGCTCCCAAAAAAGCGAGGAGACAAATGGAGCTCAGGGGCACTGCAATTCACAAACGTGCAGAGTTATAAATGAGAACTCTCGTCCACAAATATATTGAGGGAAGGCAACGAAGAGGATTTGAAAGCAAGGCAGATTTGCAGGAAACAGATTTCAGGAGGTAGATTCGACTCTCCTTTAAAGCACATGAAAAGCGGCAAAACGTTGACAATGATGCCCTTGGCCAAAAAGGGCGTATGCCTTTTTTCCTGAATATATTCAGGAAAAAACGCATACGCCCTTTTTGGCCAACCAAGCAAGCCGGAAGGGCAAATCAGCGCTACAAAGAAGTCTCGCTTGCCCTCGGTCAAAAGGGCCATGCTAAACAAAGTGTAAAAACCAGAAAAGCAGGACAGGCCATGGAGACATGGAAGCCTTGCTACGCTGATGGGCGGGATGTAAATTGCCAACAGGCACTCTGGAGAAGAGTACGGTGTGTCCTGAAACAAGTAATAAACACAGCGTTGAGAGCATAGGGCACTTCCACTCATGGGCGTATAAATTGGGAAAACTAAAAATCAACAAGACACAGGCACCCTAAAGTTTACGGCTGCTCTGTTTCCAAGAACCTCCGCTTCGGTACACCTTCAATATCCCAGGAAAGAGAAAAATGGATAAAGAAATGGTGGTACTTGGCACAATGGAATATCACTCAGCCATGAAATCAATGTCATAAGGCTAGTTAGCAGCATGATGAGTGGATTTAGGTACGATGACTCTAAGTGAAATAAGTCACACAGAAAAAGACACTTATCCTAAGATATCGCTTATAGAGGGAATGTCAAAATTGCTACACTTGAACTGAATTACAAAACAGAACAGAGTCACACCTTTAGAAGACACACTATGGCTGCTTAACGGGAAAGGTGAGGTGGGGTGATGCATAAAACAAGGGTTTGAAATTAGCTCAGAGACCGCTCCATAAGCCAAATATGTAATAGACAAGGCCTACTCCCTGCTCAGTGAACTGGACTCAACACACCCTAGTCAACACACAAGAATATATCTGACTAGTAAGAATCTGAAAACCTATGTATCGATATCTCTCTGCAAGTGAATCAAGAGGGTGTAAAGCGGCATCAACACAGCAGGGAAAAGCAGCCAAGCCCGATTCTAAACATAAATTACTTTAAAAAACCCACAAAACAAAGACAGTGAAAGAGAGAGAAATTCTTACAAAATCCGTTCAGGGTCTATGATGCAACCTGGATTGACCATATCAAGACCCACAGCTGGATGAGACATAAGGCTGGACACTCTTGGGGCTGAGAGGGTTGGTGAGGTTGGGTGAGCAAATGCAGATACTTTAAAGTAACATTGCGGGGACCACACCCCATGGGTCTCAAATCTCCAGGTACAAGGGAATCTTCCTACAACAAAACATGCATGGGAAACCCAGAAGATGGTATGCCATGAGATCGGGAAAGGTTTCTAAAACGCACCTCATTTCTCCTCTCCTTGTGCTCGGGTTCGCCATTCCAGCCGCTTGACTAACCATCTCCCTACTTGGAGAATCAGCACCTTTAACCTCCTGATTGTACAGGTTGCAATTTGTCCTGAGAATGAACGGGAAGACGCGGAACCAACGAGAGACGAGCCCTAGGTGTTGGGACAGGCATAGGTCACTCCATTTTCCCATCAGAAAGAAGAATGAACCACAGGCTCAGCCTGCCCCCCAGAACCAAAATAGGGCCTGAAGCAATCCTGCGCTTTTGCGGGCAGCTCCCAAAAAAGCGAGGAGACAAATGGAGCTCAGGGGCACTGCAATTCACAAACGTGCAGAGTTATAAATGAGAACTCTCGTCCACAAATATATTGAGGGAAGGCAACGAAGAGGATTTGAAAGCAAGGCAGATTTGCAGGAAACAGATTTCAGGAGGTAGATTCGACTCGCCTTTAAAGCACATGAAAAGCGGCAAAACGTTGACAATGATGCCCTTGGCCAAAAAGGGCGTATGCGTTTTTTCCTGAATATATTCAGGAAAAAACGCATACGCCCTTTTTGGCCAACCAAGCAAGCCGGAAGGGCAAATCAGCGCTACAAAGAAGTCTCGCTTGCCCTCGGTCAAAAGGGCCATGCTGAACAAACAGTAAAAACCAGAAAAGCAGGACAGGCCATGGAGACATGGGAGCCTTGCTACGCTGATGGGCGGGATATAAATTGCCAACAGGCACTCTGGAGAAGAGTACGGTGTGTCCTGAAACAAGTAATAAACACAGCGTAGAGAGCATAGGGCACTTCCACTCATGGGCGTATAAATTGGGAAAACTAAAAATCAACAAGACACAGGCACCCTAAAGTTTACGGCTGCTCTGTTTCCAAGAACCTCCGCTTCGGTACACCTTCAATATCCCAGGAAAGAGAAAAATGGATAAAGAAATGGTGGTACTTGGCACAATGGAATATCACTCAGCCATGAAATCAATGTCATAAGGCTAGTTAGCAGCATGATGAGTGGATTTAGGTACGATGACTCTAAGTGAAATAAGTCACACAGAAAAAGACACTTATCCTAAGATATCGCTTATAGAGGGAATGTCAAAATCGCTACACTTGAACTGAATTACAAAACAGAACAGAGTCACACCTTTAGAAGACACACTATGGCTGCTTAACGGGAAAGGTGAGGTGGGGTGATGCATAAAACAAGGGTTTGGAATTAGCTCAGACACCGCTCCATAGGCCAAATATGTAATAGACAAGGCCTACTCCCTGCTCAGTGAACTGGACTCAACACACCCTAGTCAACACACAAGAATATATCTGACTAGTATGAATCTGAAAACCTATGTATCGATATCTCTCTGCAAGTGAATCAAGAGGGTGTAAAGCGGCATAAACACAGCAGGGAAAAGCAGCCAAACACCATTCTAAACATACATTACTTTAAAAAACCCACAAAGCAAAGACAGTGAAAGAGAGAGAAATTCTTACAAAATCCGTTCAGGGTCTCTGATGCAACCTGGATTGACCATATCTAGACCCACAGCTGGATGAGACATAAGGCTAGACACTCTTGGGGCTGAGAGGGTTGGTGAGGTTGGGTGAGCAAATGCAGATACTTTAAAGTAATACCGCGGGGTACCCACCCCATGGGTCTCAAATCTCCAGGTACAAGGGCATCTTCCTACATCAAAACATGCATGGGAAACCCAGAAGATGGTATGCCGTGAGATCGGGAAAGGTTTCTAAAACGCACCTCATTTCTCCTCTCCTTGTGCTCGGGTTCGCCATTCCAGCCGCTTGACTAACCATCTCCCTACTTGGAGAATCAGCACCTTTAACCTACTGTTTCGTCCAGGTTGCAATTTGTCCTGAGGATGAACGGGAAGACGGGGAACCAACGAAAGACTAGCCCTAGGTGTTGGGACAGGCACAGGTCACTCCATTTTCCCATCAGGAAGAAGAATGAACCACAGGCTCAGCCTGCCCCCCAGAACCAAAATAGGGCCTGAAGCAATCCTGCGCTTTTGCGGCCAGCTCCCAAAAAAGCGAGGAGACAAATGGAGCTCAGGGGCACTGCAATTCACAAACGTGCAGAGTTATAAATGAGAACTCTCGTCCACAAATATATTGAGGGAAGGCAACGAAGAGGATTTGAAAGCAAGGCAGATTTGCAGGAAACAGATTTCAGGAGGTAGATTCGACTCGCCTTTAAAGCACATGAAAAGCGGCAAAACGTTGACAATGATGCCCTTGGCCAAAAAGGGCGTATGCGTTTTTTCCTGAATATATTCAGGAAAAAACGCATACGCCCTTTTTGGCCAACCAAGCAAGCCGGAAGGGCAAATCAGCGCTACAAAGAAGTCTCGCTTGCCCTCGGTCAAAAGGGCCATGCTAAACAAAGTGTAAAAACCAGAAAAGCAGGACAGGCCATGGAGACATGGAAGCCTTGCTACGCTGATGGGCGGGATGTAAATTGCCAACAGGCACTCTGGAGAAGAGTACGGTGTGTCCTGAAACAAGTAATAAACACAGCGTTGAGAGCATAGGGCACTTCCACTCATGGGCGTATAAATTGGGAAAACTAAAAATCAACAAGACACAGGCACCCTAAAGTTTACGGCTGCTCTGTTTCCAAGAACCTCCGCTTCGGTACACCTTCAATATCCCAGGAAAGAGAAAAATGGATAAAGAAATGGTGGTACTTGGCACAGTGGAATATCACTCAGCCATGAAATCAATGTCATAAGGCTAGTTAGCAGCATGATGAGTGGATTTAGATACGATGATTCTAAGTGAAATAAGTCACACAGAAAAAGACACTTATCCTAAGATATCGCTTATAGAGGGAATGTCAAAATCGCTACACTTGAACTGAATTACAAAACAGAACAGAGTCACACCTTTAGAAGACACACTATGGCTGCTTAACGGGAAAGGTGAGGTGGGGTGATGCATAAAACAAGGGTTTGAAATTAGCTCAGACACCGCTCCATAAGCCAAATATGTAATAGACAAGGCCTACTCCCTGCTCAGTGAACTGGACTCAACACCCCCTAGTCACCGCACAAGAATATATCTGACTAGTAAGAATCTGAAAACCTATGTATCGATATCTCTCTGCAAGTGAATCAAGAGGGTGTAAAGCGGCATCAACACAGCAGGGAAAAGCAGCCAAGCCCGATTCTAAACATAAATTACTTTAAAAAACCCACAAAACAAAGACAGTGAAAGAGAGAGAAATTCTTACAAAATCCGTTCAGGGTCTATGATGCAACCTGGATTGACCATATCAAGACCCACAGCTGGATGAGACATAAGGCTGGACATTCTTGGGGCTGAGAGGGTTGGTGAGGTTGGGTGAGCAAATGCAGATACTTTAAAGTAACACTGCGGGGAACACACCCCATGGGTCTCAAATCTCCAGGTACAAGGGAATCTTCCTACATCAAAACATGCATGGGAAACCCAGAAGATGGTATGCCATGAGATCGGGAAAGGTTTCTAAAACGCACCTCATTTCTCCTCTCCTTGTGCTCGGGTTCGCCATTCCAGCCGCTTGACTAACCATCTCCCTACTTGGAGAATCAGCACCTTTAACCTCCTGATTGTACAGGTTGCAATTTGTCCTGAGGATGAACGGGAAGACGCGGAACCAACGAGAGACGAGCCCTAGGTGTTGGGACAGGCATAGGTCACTCCATTTTGCCATCAGGAAGAAGAATGAACCACAGGCTCAGCCTGCCCCCCAGAACCAAAATAGGGCCTGAAGCAATCCTGCGCTTTTGCGGCCAGCTCCCAAAAAAGCGAGGAGACAAATGGAGCTCAGGGGCACTGCAATTCACAAACGTGCAGAGTTATAAATGAGAACTCTCGTCCACAAATATATTGAGGGAAGGCAACGAAGAGGATTTGAAAGCAAGGCAGATTTGCAGGAAACAGATTTCAGGAGGTAGATTCGACTCGCCTTTAAAGCACATGAAAAGCGGCAAAACGTTGACAATGATGCCCTTGGCCAAAAAGGGCGTATGCGTTTTTTCCTGAATATATTCAGGAAAAAACGCATACGCCCTTTTTGGCCAACCAAGCAAGCCGGAAGGGCAAATCAGCGCTACAAAGAAGTCTCGCTTGCCCTCGGTCAAAAGGGCCATGCTGAACAAACAGTAAAAACCAGAAAAGCAGGACAGGCCATGGAGACATGGGAGCCTTGCTACGCTGATGGGCGGGATATAAATTGCCAACAGGCACTCTGGAGAAGAGTACGGTGTGTCCTGAAACAAGTAATAAACACAGCGTAGAGAGCATAGGGCACTTCCACTCATGGGCGTATAAATTGGGAAAACTAAAAATCAACAAGACACAGGCACCCTAAAGTTTACGGCTGCTCTGTTTCCAAGAACCTCCGCTTCGGTACACCTTCAATATCCCAGGAAAGAGAAAAATGGATAAAGAAATGGTGGTACTTGGCACAATGGAATATCACTCAGCCATGAAATCAATGTCATAAGGCTAGTTAGCAGCATGATGAGTGGATTTAGGTACGATGACTCTAAGTGAAATAAGTCACACAGAAAAAGACACTTATCCTAAGATATCGCTTATAGAGGGAATGTCAAAATCGCTACACTTGAACTGAATTACAAAACAGAACAGAGTCACACCTTTAGAAGACACACTATGGCTGCTTAACGGGAAAGGTGAGGTGGGGTGATGCATAAAACAAGGGTTTGGAATTAGCTCAGACACCGCTCCATAGGCCAAATATGTAATAGACAAGGCCTACTCCCTGCTCAGTGAACTGGACTCAACACACCCTAGTCAACACACAAGAATATATCTGACTAGTATGAATCTGAAAACCTATGTATCGATATCTCTCTGCAAGTGAATCAAGAGGGTGTAAAGCGGCATAAACACAGCAGGGAAAAGCAGCCAAACCCCATTCTAAACATACATTACTTTAAAAAACCCACAAAGCAAAGACAGTGAAAGAGAGAGAAATTCTTACAAAATCCGTTCAGGGTCTCTGATGCAACCTGGATTGACCATATCTAGACCCACAGCTGGATGAGACAGAAGGCTGGACACTCTTGGGGCTGAGAGGGTTGGTGAGGTTGGGTGAGCAAATGCAGATACTTTAAAGTAATACCGCGGGGTACCCACCCCATGGGTCTCAAATCTCCAGGTACAAGGGCATCTTCCTACATCAAAACATGCATGGGAAACCCAGAAGATGGTATGCCGTGAGATCGGGAAAGGTTTCTAAAACGCACCTCATTTCTCCTCTCCTTGTGCTCGGGTTCGCCATTCCAGCCGCTTGACTAACCATCTCCCTACTTGGAGAATCAGCACCTTTAACCTACTGTTTCGTCCAGGTTGCAATTTGTCCTGAGGATGAACGGGAAGACGGGGAACCAACGAAAGACTAGCCCTAGGTGTTGGGACAGGCACAGGTCACTCCATTTTCCCATCAGGAAGAAGAATGAACCACAGGCTCAGCCTGCCCCCCAGAACCAAAATAGGGCCTGAAGCAATCCTGCGCTTTTGCGGCCAGCTCCCAAAAAAGCGAGGAGACAAATGGAGCTCAGGGGCACTGCAATTCACAAACGTGCAGAGTTATAAATGAGAACTCTCGTCCACAAATATATTGAGGGAAGGCAACGAAGAGGATTTGAAAGCAAGGCAGATTTGCAGGAAACAGATTTCAGGAGGTAGATTCGACTCGCCTTTAAAGCACATGAAAAGCGGCAAAACGTTGACAATGATGCCCTTGGCCAAAAAGGGCGTATGCGTTTTTTCCTGAATATATTCAGGAAAAAACGCATACGCCCTTTTTGGCCAACCAAGCAAGCCGGAAGGGCAAATCAGCGCTACAAAGAAGTCTCGCTTGCCCTCGGTCAAAAGGGCCATGCTGAACAAACAGTAAAAACCAGAAAAGCAGGACAGGCCATGGAGACATGGGAGCCTTGCTACGCTGATGGGCGGGATGTAAATTGCCAACAGGCACTCTGGAGAAGAGTACGGTGTGTCCTGAAACAAGTAATAAACACAGCGTAGAGAGCATAGGGCACTTCCACTCATGGGCGTATAAATTGGGAAAACTAAAAATCAACAAGACACAGGCACCCTAAAGTTTACGGCTGCTCTGTTTCCAAGAACCTCCGCTTCGGTACACCTTCAATATCCCAGGAAAGAGAAAAATGGATAAAGAAATGGTGGTACTTGGCACAATGGAATATCACTCAGCCATGAAATCAATGTCATAAGGCTAGTTAGCAGCATGATGAGTGGATTTAGGTACGATGACTCTAAGTGAAATAAGTCACACAGAAAAAGACACTTATCCTAAGATATCGCTTATAGAGGGAATGTCAAAATCGCTACACTTGAACTGAATTACAAAACAGAACAGAGTCACACCTTTAGAAGACACACTATGGCTGCTTAACGGGAAAGGTGAGGTGGGGTGATGCATAAAACAAGGGTTTGAAATTAGCTCAGACACCGCTCCATAAGCCTAATATGTAATAGACAAGGCCTACTCCCTGCTCAGTGAACTGGACTCAACACCCCCTAGTCACCGCACAAGAATATATCTGACTAGTATGAATCTGAAAACCTATGTATCGATATCTCTCTGCAAGTGAATCAAGAGGGTGTAAAGCGGCATCAACACAGCAGGGAAAAGCAGCCAAGCCCGATTCTAAACATACATTACTTTAAAAAACCCACAAAGCAAAGACAGTGAAAGAGAGAGAAATTCTTACAAAATCCGTTCAGGGTCTCTGATGCAACCTGGATTGACCATATCTAGACCCACAGCTGGATGAGACATAAGGCTGGACATTCTTGGGGCTGAGAGGGTTGGTGAGGTTGGGTGAGCAAATGCAGATACTTTAAAGTAACACTGCGGGGAACACACCCCATGGGTCTCAAATCTCCAGGTACAAGGGAATCTTCCTAAATCAAAACATGCATGGGAAACCCAGAAGATGGTATGCCATGAGATCGGGAAAGGTTTCTAAAACGCACCTCATTTCTCCTCTCCTTGTGCTCGGGTTCGCCATTCCAGCCGCTTGACTAACCATCTCCCTACTTGGAGAATCAGCACCTTTAACCTACTGTTTCGTCCAGGTTGCAATTTGTCCTGAGGATGAACGGGAAGACGGGGAACCAACGAAAGACTAGCCCTAGGTGTTGGGACAGGCACAGGTCACTCCATTTTCCCATCAGGAAGAAGAATGAACCACAGGCTCAGCCTGCCCCCCAGAACCAAAATAGGGCCTGAAGCAATCCTGCGCTTTTGCGGCCAGCTCCCAAAAAAGCGAGGAGACAAATGGAGCTCAGGGGCACTGCAATTCACAAACGTGCAGAGTTATAAATGAGAACTCTCGTCCACAAATATATTGAGGGAAGGCAACGAAGAGGATTTGAAAGCAAGGCAGATTTGCAGGAAACAGATTTCAGGAGGTAGATTCGACTCGCCTTTAAAGCACATGAAAAGCGGCAAAACGTTGACAATGATGCCCTTGGCCAAAAAGGGCGTATGCGTTTTTTCCTGAATATATTCAGGAAAAAACGCATACGCCCTTTTTGGCCAACCAAGCAAGCCGGAAGGGCAAATCAGCGCTACAAAGAAGTCTCGCTTGCCCTCGGTCAAAAGGGCCATGCTGAACAAAGTGTAAAAACCAGAAAAGCAGGACAGGCCATGGAGACATGGGAGCCTTGCTACGCTGATGGGCGGGATGTAAATTGCCAACAGGCACTCTGGAGAAGAGTACGGTGTGTCCTGAAACAAGTAATAAACACAGCGTAGAGAGCATAGGGCACTTCCACTCATGGGCGTATAAATTGGGAAAACTAAAAATCAACAAGACACAGGCACCCTAAAGTTTACGGCTGCTCTGTTTCCAAGAACCTCCGCTTCGGTACACCTTCAATATCCCAGGAAAGAGAAAAATGGATAAAGAAATGGTGGTACTTGGCACAATGGAATATCACTCAGCCATGAAATCAATGTCATAAGGCTAGTTAGCAGCATGATGAGTGGATTTAGGTACGATGACTCTAAGTGAAATAAGTCACACAGAAAAAGACACTTATCCTAAGATATCGCTTATAGAGGGAATGTCAAAATCGCTACACTTGAACTGAATTACAAAACAGAACAGAGTCACACCTTTAGAAGACACACTATGGCTGCTTAACGGGAAAGGTGAGGTGGGGTGATGCATAAAACAAGGGTTTGAAATTAGCTCAGACACCGCTCCATAAGCCAAATATGTAATAGACAAGGCCTACTCCCTGCTCAGTGAACTGGACTCAACACCCCCTAGTCACCGCACAAGAATATATCTGACTAGTATGAATCTGAAAACCTATGTATCGATATCTCTCTGCAAGTGAATCAAGAGGGTGTAAAGCGGCATAAACACAGCAGGGAAAAGCAGCCAAACCCCATTCTAAACATACATTACTTTAAAAAACCCACAAAGCAAAGACAGTGAAAGAGAGAGAAATTCTTACAAAATCCGTTCAGGGTCTCTGATGCAACCTGGATTGACCATATCTAGACCCACAGCTGGATGAGACATAAGGCTGGACACTCTTGGGGCTGAGAGGATTGGTGAGGTTGGGTGAGCAAATGCAGATACTTTAAAGTAATACCGCGGGGTACCCACCCCATGGGTCTCAAATCTCCAGGTACAAGGGAATCTTCCTACATCAAAACATGCATGGGAAACCCAGAAGATGGTATGCCGTGAGATCGGGAAAGGTTTCTAAAACGCACCTCATTTCTCCTCTCCTTGTGCTCGGGTTCGCCATTCCAGCCGCTTGACTAACCATCTCCCTACTTGGAGAATCAGCACCTTTAACCTACTGTTTCGTCCAGGTTGCAATTTGTCCTGAGGATGAACGGGAAGACGGGGAACCAACGAAAGACTAGCCCTAGGTGTTGGGACAGGCACAGGTCACTCCATTTTCCCATCAGGAAGAAGAATGAACCACAGGCTCAGCCTGCCCCCCAGAACCAAAATAGGGCCTGAAGCAATCCTGCGCTTTTGGGGCCAGCTCCCAAAAAAGCGAGGAGACAAATGGAGCTCAGGGGCACTGCAATTCACAAACGTGCAGAGTTATAAATGAGAACTCTCGTCCACAAATATATTGAGGGAAGGCAACGAAGAGGATTTGAAAGCAAGGCAGATTTGCAGGAAACAGATTTCAGGAGGTAGATTCGACTCGCCTTTAAAGCACATGAAAAGCGGCAAAACGTTGACAATGATGCCCTTGGCCAAAAAGGGCGTATGCGTTTTTTCCTGAATATATTCAGGAAAAAACGCATACGCCCTTTTTGGCCAACCAAGCAAGCCGGAAGGGCAAATCAGCGCTACAAAGAAGTCTCGCTTGCCCTCGGTCAAAAGGGCCATGCTGAACAAAGTGTAAAAACCAGAAAAGCAGGACAGGCCATGGAGACATGGGAGCCTTGCTACGCTGATGGGCGGGATGTAAATTGCCAACAGGCACTCTGGAGAAGAGTACAGTGTGTCCTGAAACAAGTAATAAACACAGCGTAGAGAGCATAGGGCACTTCCACTCAAGGGCGTATAAATTGGGAAAACTAAAAATCAACAAGACACAGGCACCCTAAAGTTTACGGCTGCTCTGTTTCCAAGAACCTCCACTTCGGTACACCTTCAATATCCCAGGAAAGAGAAAAATGGATAAAGAAATGGTGGTACTTGGCACAATGGAATATCACTCAGCCATGAAATCAATGTCATAAGGCTAGTTAGCAGCATGATGAGTGGATTTAGGTACGATGATTCTAAGTGAAATAAGTCACACAGAAAAAGACACTTATCCTAAGATATCGCTTATAGAGGGAATGTCAAAATCGCTACACTTGAATTGAATTACAAAACAGAACAGAGTCACACCTTTAGAAGACACACTATGGCTGTTTAACGGGAAAGGTGAGGTGGGGTGATGCATAAAACAAGGGTTTGAAATTAGCTCAGACACCGCTCCATAAGCCAAATATGTAATAGACAAGGCCTACTCCCTGCTCAGTGAACTGGACTCAACACCCCCTAGTCACCGCACAAGAATATATCTGACTAGTATGAATCTGAAAACCTATGTATCGATATCTCTCTGCACGTGAATCAAGAGGGTGTAAAGCGGCATAAACACAGCAGGGAAAAGCAGCCAAACCCCATTCTAAACATACATTACTTTAAAAAACCCACAAAGCAAAGACAGTGAAAGAGAGAGAAATTCTTACAAAATCCGTTCAGGGTCTCTGATGCAACCTGGATTGACCATATCTAGACCCACAGCTGGATGAGACATAAGGCTGGACACTCTTGCGGCTGAGAGGATTGGTGAGGTTGGGTGAGCAAATGCAGATACTTTAAAGTAATACCGCGGGGTACCCACCTCATGGGTCTCAAATCTCCAGGTACAAGGGAATCTTCCTACATCAAAACATGCATGGGAAACCCAGAAGATGGTATGCCGTGAGATCGGGAAATGTTTCTAAAACGCACCTCATTTCTCCTCTCCTTGTGCTCGGGTTCGCCATTCCAGCCGCTTGACTAACCATCTCCCTACTTGGAGAATCAGCACCTTTAACCTACTGTTTCGTCCAGGTTGCAATTTGTCCTGAGGATGAACGGGAAGACGGGGAACCAACGAAAGACTAGCCCTAGGTGTTGGGACAGGCACAGGTCACTCCATTTTCCCATCAGGAAGAAGAATGAACCACAGGCTCAGCCTGCCCCCCAGAACCAAAATAGGGCCTGAAGCAATCCTGCGCTTTTGCGGCCAGCTCCCAAAAAAGCGAGGAGACAAATGGAGCTCAGGGGCACTGCAATTCACAAACGTGCAGAGTTATAAATGAGAACTCTCGTCCACAAATATATTGAGGGAAGGCAACGAAGAGGATTTGAAAGCAAGGCAGATTTGCCGGAAACAGATTTCAGGAGGTAGATTCGACTCGCCTTTAAAGCACATGAAAAGTGGCAAAACGTTGACAATGATGCCCTTGGCCAAAAAGGGCGTATGCGTTTTTTCCGGAATATATTCAGGAAAAAACGCATACGCCCTTTTTGGCCAAACAAGCAAGCCGGAAGGGCAAATCAGCGCTACAAAGAAATCTCGCTTGCCCTCGGTCAAAAGGGCCATGCTGAACAAAGTCTAAAAACTAGAAAAGCAGGACAGGCCATGGAGACATGGGAGCCTTGCTACGCTGATGGGCGGGACGTAAATTGCCAACAGGCACTCTGGAGAAGAGTACGGTGTGTCCTGAAACAAGTAATAAACACAGCGTAGAGAGCATAGGGCACTTCCACTCAAGGGCGTATAAATTGGGAAAACTAAAAATCAACAAGACACAGGCACCCTAAAGTTTACGGCTGCTCTGTTTCCAAGAACCTCCACTTCGGTACACCTTCAATATCCCAGGAAAGAGAAAAATGGATAAAGAAATGGTGGTACTTGGCACAATGGAATATCACTCAGCCATGAAATCAATGTCATAAGGCTAGTTAGCAGCATGATGAGTGGATTTAGGTACGATGACTCTAAGTGAAATAAGTCACACAGAAAAAGACACTTATCCTAAGATATCGCTTATAGAGGGAATGTCAAAATCGCTACACTTGAACTGAATTACAAAACAGAACAGAGTCACACCTTTAGAAGACACACTATGGCTGCTTAACGGGAAAGGTGAGGTGGGGTGATGCATAAAACAAGGGTTTGAAATTAGCTCAGACACCGCTCCATAAGCCAAATATGTAATAGACAAGGCCTACTCCCTGCTCAGTGAACTGGACTCAACACCCCCTAGTCACCGCACAAGAATATATCTGACTAGTATGAATCTGAAAACCTATGTATCGATATCTCTCTGCAAGTGAATCAAGAGGGTGTAAAGCGGCATAAACACAGCAGGGAAAAGCAGCCAAACCCCATTCTAAACATACATTACTTTAAAAAACCCACAAAGCAAAGACAGTGAAAGAGAGAGAAATTCTTACAAAATCCGTTCAGGGTCTCTGATGCAACCTGGATTGACTATATCTAGACCCACAGCTGGATGAGACATAAGGCTGGACACTCTTGGGGCTGAGAGGATTGGTGAGGTTGGGTGAGCAAATGCAGATACTTTAAAATAATACCGCGGGGTACGCACCCCATGGGTCTCAAATCTCCAGGTACAAGGGAATCTTCCTACATCAAAACATGCATGGGAAACCCAGAAGATGGTATGCCGTGAGATCGGGAAAGGTTTCTAAAACGCACCTCATTTCTCCTCTCCTTGTGCTCGGGTTCACCATTCCAGCCGCTTGACTAACCATCTCCCTACTTGGAGAATCAGCACCTTTAACCTCCTGATTGTACAGGTTGCAATTTGTCCTGAGGATGAACGGGAAGACGCGGAACCAACGAGAGACGAGCCCTAGGTGTTGGGACAGGCATAGGTCACTCCATTTTCCCATCAGGAAGAAGAATGAACCACAGGCTCAGCCTGCCCCCCAGAACCAAAATAGGGCCTGAAGCAATCCTGCGCTTTTGCGGCCAGCTCCCAAAAAAGCGAGGAGACAAATGGAGCTCAGGGGCACTGCAATTCACAAACGTGCAGAGTTATAAATGAGAACTCTCGTCCACAAATATATTGAGGGAAGGCAACGAAGAGGATTTGAAAGCAAGGCAGATTTGCAGGAAACAGATTTCAGGAGGTAGATTCGACTCGCCTTTAAAGCACATGAAAAGCGGCAAAACGTTGACAATGATGCCCTTGGCCAAAAAGGGCGTATGCGTTTTTTCCTGAATATATTCAGGAAAAAACGCATACGCCCTTTTTGGCCAACCAAGCAAGCCGGAAGGGCAAATCAGCGCTACAAAGAAGTCTCGCTTGCCCTCGGTCAAAAGGGCCATGCTGAACAAAGTGTAAAAACCAGAAAAGCAGGACAGGCCATGGAGACATGGGAGCCTTGCTACGCTGATGGGCGGGATGTAAATTTCCAACAGGCACTCTGGAGAAGAGTACGGTGTGTCCTGAAACAAGTAATAAACACAGCGTAGAGAGCATAGGGCACTTCCACTCAAGGGCGTATAAATTGGGAAAACTAAAAATCAACAAGACACAGGCACCCTAAAGTTTACGGCTGCTCTGTTTCCAAGAACCTCCACTTCGGTACACCTACAATATCCCAGGAAAGAGAAAAATGGATAAAGAAATGGTGGTACTTGGCACAATGGAATATCACTCAGCCATGAAATCAATGTCATAAGGCTAGTTAGCAGCATGATGAGTGGATTTAGGTACGATGATTCTAAGTGAAATAAGTCACACAGAAAAAGACACTTATCCTAAGATATCGCTTATAGAGGGAATGTCAAAATCGCTACACTTGAACTGAATTACAAAACAGAACAGAGTCACACCTTTAGAAGACACACTATGGCTGCTTAACGGGAAAGGTGAGGTGGGGTGATGCATAAAACAAGGGTTTGAAATTAGCTCAGACACCGCTCCATAAGCCAAATATGTAATAGACAAGGCCTACTCCCTGCTCAGTGAACTGGACTCAACACACCCTAGACACCACACAAGAATATATCTGACTAGTAAGAATCTGAAAACCTATGTATCGATATCTCTCTGCAAGTGAATCAAGAGGGTGTAAAGCGGCATCAACACAGCAGGGAAAAGCAGCCAAGCCCGATTCTAAACATAAATTACTTTAAAAAACCCACAAAACAAAGACAGTGAAAGAGAGAGAAATTCTTACAAAATCCGTTCAGGGTCTATGATGCAACCTGGATTGACCATATCAAGACCCACAGCTGGATGAGACATAAGGCTGGACATTCTTGGGGCTGAGAGGGTTGGTGAGGTTGGGTGAGCAAATGCAGATACTTTAAAGTAACACTGCGGGGAACACACCCCATGGGTCTCAAATCTCCAGGTACAAGGGAATCTTCCTACATCAAAACATGCATGGGAAACCCAGAAGATGGTATGCCATGAGATCGGGAAAGGTTTCTAAAACGCACCTCATTTCTCCTCTCCTTGTGCTCGGGTTCGCCATTCCAGCCGCTTGACTAACCATCTCCCTACTTGGAGAATCAGCACCTTTAACCTCCTGATTGTACAGGTTGCAATTTGTCCTGAGGATGAACGGGAAGACGCGGAACCAACGAGAGACGAGCCCTAGATGTTGGGACAGGCATAGGTCACTCCATTTTCCCATCAGGAAGAAGAATGAACCACAGGCTCAGCCTGCCCCCCAGAACCAAAATAGGGCCTGAAGCAATCCTGCGCTTTTGCGGCCAGCTCCCAAAAAAGCGAGGAGACAAATGGAGCTCAGGGGCACTGCAATTCACAAACGTGCAGAGTTATAAATGAGAACTCTCGTCCACAAATATATTGAGGGAAGGTAACGAAGAGGATTTGAAAGCAAGGCAGATTTGCAGGAAACAGATTTCAGGAGGTAGATTCGACTCGCCTTTAAAGCACATGAAAAGCGGCAAAACGTTGACAATGATGCCCTTGGCCAAAAAGGGCGTATGCGTTTTTTCCTGAATATATTCAGGAAAAAACGCATACGCCCTTTTTGGCCAAACAAGCAAGCCGGAAGGGCAAATCAGCGCTACAAAGAAGTCTCGCTTGCCCTCGGTCAAAAGGGCCATGCTGAACAAACAGTAAAAACCAGAAAAGCAGGACAGGCCATGGAGACATGGGAGCCTTGCTACGCTGATGGGCGGGATGTAAATTGCCAACAGGCACTCTGGAGAAGAGTACGGTGTGTCCTGAAACAAGTAATAAACACAGCGTAGAGAGCACAGGGCACTTCCACTCAAGGGCGTATAAATTGGGAAAACTAAAAATCAACAACACACAGGCACCCTAAAGTTTACGGCTGCTCTGTTTCCAAGAACCTCCACTTCGGTACACCTTCAATATCCCAGGAAAGAGAAAAATGGATAAAGAAATGGTGGTACTTGGCACAATGGAATATCACTCAGCCATGAAATCAATGTCATAAGGCTAGTTAGCAGCATGATGAGTGGATTTAGGTACGATGACTCTAAGTGAAATAAGTCACACAGAAAAAGACACTTATCCTAAGATATCGCTTATAGAGGGAATGTCAAAATCGCTACACTTGAACTGAATTACAAAACAGAACAGAGTCACACCTTTAGCTATGGCTGCTTAACCGGAAAGGTGAGGTGGGGTGATGCATAAAACAAGGGTTTGAAATTAGCTCAGACACCGCTCCATAAGCCAAATATGTAATAGACAAGGCCTACTCCCTGCTCAGTGAACTGGACTCAACACCCCCTAGTCACCGCACAAGAATATATCTGACTAGTATGAATCTGAAAACCTATGTATCGATATCTCTCTGCAAGTGAATCAAGAGGGTGTAAAGCGGCATCAACACAGCAGGGAAAAGCAGCCCAACCCCATTCTAAACATACATTACTTTATACAAGCCACAAAGCAAAGACAGTGAAAGAGAGAGAAATTCTTACAAAATCCGTTCAGGGTCTCTGATGAAACCTGGATTGACCATATCGAGACCCACAGCTGCATAAGATATAAGGCTGGACACTCTTGGGGCTGAGAGGATTGGTGAGGTTGGGTGAGCAAACGCAGATAATTTAAAGTAACACTGCGGGGAACACACCCCATGGGTCTCAAATCTCCAGGTACAAGGGAATCTTCCTACATCAAAACATGCATGGGAAACCCAGAAGATGGTATGCCATGAGATCGGGAAAGGTTTCTAAAACGCACCTCATTTCTCCTCTCCTTGTGCTCGGGTTCGCCATTCCAGCCGCTTGACTAACCATCTCCCTACTTGGAGAATCAGCACCTTTAACCTCCTGATTGTACAGGTTGCAATTTGTCCTGAGGATGAACGGGAAGACGCGGAACCAACGAGAGACGAGCCCTAGGTGTTGGGACAGGCATAGGTCACTCCATTTTCCCATCAGGAAGAAGAATGAACCACAGGCTCAGCCTAGCCCCAGAACCAAAATAGGGCCTGAAGCAATCCTGCGCTTTTGCGGCCAGCTCCCAAAAAAGCGAGGAGACAAATGGAGCTCAGGGGCACTGCAATTCACAAACGTGCAGAGGTATAAATGAGAACTCTCGTCCACAAATATATTGAGGGAAGGCAACGAAGAGGATTTGAAAGCAAGGCAGATTTGCAGGAAACAGATTTCAGGATGTAGATTCGACTCGCCTGTAAAGCACATGAAAAGCGGCAAAACGTTGACAATGATGCCCTTGGCCAAAAAGGGCGTATGCGTTTTTTCCTGAATATATTCAGGAAAAAACGCATACGCCCTTTTTGGCCAACCAAGCAAGCCGGAAGGGCAAATCAGCGCTACAAAGAAGTCTCGCTTGCCCTCGGTCAAAAGGGCCATGCTGAAAAAAGTGTAAAAACCAGAAAAGCAGGACAGGCCATGGAGACATGGGAGCCTTGCTACGCTGATGGGCGGGATGTAAATTGCCAACAGGCACTCTGGAGAAGTGTACGGTGTGTCCTGAAACAAGTAATAAACACAGCTTAGAGAGCATAGGGCACTTCCACTCATGGGCGTATAAATTGGGAAAACTAAAAATCAACAAGACACAGGCACCCTAAAGTTTACGGCTGCTCTGTTTCCAAGAACCTCCACTTCGGTACACCATCAATATCCCAGGAAAGAGAAAAATGGATAAAGAAATGGTGGTACTTGGCACAATGGAATATCACTCAGCCATGAAATCAATGTCATAAGGCTAGTTAGCAGCATGATGAGTGGATTTAGGTACGATGATTCTAAGTGAAATAAGTCACACAGAAAAAGACACTTATCCTAAGATATCGCTTATAGAGGGAATGTCAAAATCGCTACACTTGAACTGAATTACAAAACAGAACAGAGTCACACCTTTAGAAGACACATTATGGCTGCTTAACGGGAAAGGTGAGGTGGGGTGATGCATAAAACAAGGGTTTGAAATTAGCTCAGACACCGCTCCATAAGCCAAATATGTAATAGACAAGGCCTACTCCCTGCTCAGTGAACTGGACTCAACACACCCTAGTCACCACACAAGAATATATCTGACTAGTAAGAATCTGAAAACCTATGTATCGATATCTCTCTGCAAGTGAATCAAGAGGGTGTAAAGCGGCATCAACACAGCAGGGAAAAGCAGCCAAGCCCGATTCTAAACATAAATTACTTTAAAAAACCCACAAAACAAAGACAGTGAAAGAGAGAGAAATTCTTACAAAATCCGTTCAGGGTCTATGATGCAACCTGGATTGACCATATCTAGACCCACAGCTGGATGAGACATAAGGCTGGACACTCTTGGGGCTGAGAGGATTGGTGAGGTTGGGTGAGCAAACGCAGATACTTTAAAGTAACACTGCGGGGAACACACCCCATGGGTCTCAAATCTCCAGGTACAAGGGAATCTTCCTACATCAAAACATGCATGGGAAAGCCAGAAGATGGTATGCCGTGAGATCGGGAAAGGTTTCTAAAACGCACCTCATTTCTCCTCTCCTTGTGCTCGGGTTCGCCATTCCAGCCGCTTGACTAACCATCTCCCTACTTGGAGAATCAGCACCTTTAACCTACTGTTTCGTCCAGGTTGCAATTTGTCCTGAGGATGAACGGGAAGACGGGGAACCAACGAAAGACTAGCCCTAGGTATTGGGACAGCCACAGGTCACTCCATTTTCCCATCAGGAAGAAGAATGAACCACAGGCTCAGCCTGCCCCCCAGAACCAAAATAGGGCCTGAAGCAATCCTGCGCTTTTGCGGCCAGCTCCCAAAAAAGCGAGGAGACAAATGGAGCTCAGGGGCACTGCAATTCACAAACGTGCAGAGTTATAAATGAGAACTCTCGTCCACAAATATATTGAGGGAAGGCAACGAAGAGGATTTGAAAGCAAGGCAGATTTGCAGGAAACAGATTTCAGGAGGTAGATTCGACTCGCCTTTAAAGCACATGAAAAGCGGCAAAACGTTGACAATGATGCCCTTGGCCAAAAAGGGCGTATGCGTTTTTTCCTGAATATATTCAGGAAAAAACGCATACGCCCTTTTTGGCCAACCAAGCAAGCCGTAAGGGTAAATCAGCGCTACAAAGAAGTCTCGCTTGCCCTCGGTCAAAAGGGCCATGCTGAACAAACAGTAAAAACCAGAAAAGCAGGACAGGCCATGGAGACATGGGAGCCTTGCTACGCTGATGGGCGGGATATAAATTGCCAACAGGCACTCTGGAGAAGAGTACGGTGTGTCCTGAAACAAGTAATAAACACAGCGTAGAGAGCATAGGGCACTTCCACTCATGGGCGTATAAATTGGGAAAACTAAAAATCAACAAGACACAGGCACCCTAAAGTTTACGGCTGCTCTGTTTCCAAGAACCTCCACTTCGGTACACCTTCAATATCCCAGGAAAGAGAAAAATGGATAAAGAAATGGTGGTACTTGGCACAATGGAATATCACTCAGCCATGAAATCAATGTCATAAGGCTAGTTAGCAGCATGATGAGTGGATTTAGATAAGATGATTCTAAGTGAAATAAGTCACACAGAAAAAGACACTTATCCTAAGATATCGCTTACAGAGGGAATGTCAAAATCGCTACACTTGAACTGAATTACAAAACAGAACAGAGTCACACCTTTAGAAGACACACTATGGCTGCTTAACGGGAAAGGTGAGGTGGGGTGATGTATAAAACAAGGGTTTGAAATTAGCTCAGAGACCGCTCCATAAGCCAAATATGTAATAGACAAGGCCTACTCCCTGCTCAGTGAACTGGACTCAACACACCCTAGTCACCACACAAGAATATATCTGACTAGTAAGAATCTGAAAACCTATGTATCGATATCTCTCTGCAAGTGAATCAAGAGGGTGTAAAGCGGCATCAACACAGCAGGGAAAAGCAGCCAAACCCCATTCTAAACATACATTACTTTAAAAAACCCACAAAGCAATGACAGTGAAAGAGAGAGAAATTCTTACAAAATCCGTTCAGGGTCTCTGATGCAACCTGGATTGACCATATCTAGACCCACAGCTGGATGAGACAGAAGGCTGGACACTCTTGGGGCTGAGAGGATTGGTGAGGTTGGGTGAGCAAACGCAGATACTTTAAAGTAACACTGCGGGGAACACACCCCATGGGTCTCAAATCTCCAGGTACAAGGGCATCTTCCTACATCAAAACATGCATGGGAAACCCAGAGGATGGTATGCCGTGAGATCGGGAAAGGTTTCTAAAACGCACCTCATTTCTCCTCTCCTTGTGCTCGGGTTCGCCATTCCAGCCGCTTGACTAACCATCTCCCTACTTGGAGCATCAGCACCTTTAACCTACTGTTTCGTCCAGGTTGCAATTTGTCCTGAGCATGAACGGGAAGACGGGGAACCAACGAAAGACTAGCCCTAGGTGTTGGGACAGGCACAGGTCACTCCATTTTCCCATCAGGAAGAAGAATGAACCACAGGCTCAGCCTGCCCCCCAGAACCAAAATAGGGCCTGAAGCAATCCTGCGCTTTTGCGGCCAGCTCCCAAAAAAGCGAGGAGACAAATGGAGCTCAGGGGCACTGCAATTCACAAACGTGCAGAGTTATAAATGAGAACTCTCGTCCACAAATATATTGAGGGAAGGCAACGAAGAGGATTTGAAAGCAAGGCAGATTTGCAGGAAACAGATTTCAGGAGGTAGATTCGACTCGCCTTTAAAGCACATGAAAAGCGGCAAAACGTTGACAATGATGCCCTTGGCCAAAAAGGGCGTATGCGTTTTTTCCTGAATATATTCAGGAAAAAACGCATACGCCCTTTTTGGCCAACCAAGCAAGCCGGAAGGGCAAATCAGCGCTACAAAGAAGTCTCGCTTGCCCTCGGTCAAAAGGGCCATGCTGAACAAACAGTAAAAACCAGAAAAGCAGGACAGGCCATGGAGACATGGGAGCCTTGCTACGCTGATGGGCGGGATATAAATTGCCAAAAGGCACTCTGGAGAAGAGTACGGTGTGTCCTGAAACAAGTAATAAACACAGCGTAGAGAGCATAGGGCACTTCCACTCATGGGCGTATAAATTGGGAAAACTAAAAATCAACAAGACACAGGCACCCTAAAGTTTATGGCTGCTCTGTTTCCAAGAACCTCCACTTCGGTACACCTTCAATATCCCAGGAAAGAGAAAAATGGATAAAGAAATGGTGGTACTTGGCACAATGGAATATCACTCAGCCATGAAATCAATGTCATAAGGCTAGTTAGCAGCATGATGAGTGGATTTAGATACGATGATTCTAAGTGAAATAAGTCACACAGAAAAAGACACTTATCCTAAGATATCGCTTATAGAGGGAATGTCAAAATCGCTACACTTGAACTGAATTACAAAACAGAACAGAGTCACACCTTTAGAAGACACACTATGGCTGCTTAACGGGAAAGGTGAGGTGGGGTGATGCATAAAACAAGGGTTTGAAATTAGCTCAGAGACCGCTCCATAAGCCAAATATGTAATAGACAAGGCCTACTCCCTGCTCAGTGAACTGGACTCAACACACCCTAGTCACCACACAAGAATATATCTGACTAGTAAGAATCTGAAAACCTATGTATCGATATCTCTCTGCAAGTGAATCAAGAGGGTGTAAAGCGGCATCAACACAGCAGGGAAAAGCAGCCAAGCCCGATTCTAAACATAAATTACTTTAAAAAATACACAAAACAAAGACAGTGAAAGAGAGAGAAATTCTTACAAAATCCGTTCAGGGTCTCTGATGCAACCTGGATTGACCATATCTATTCCCACAGCTGGATGAGACAGAAGGCTGAACACTCTTGGGGCTGAGAGGATTGGTGAGGTTGGGTGAGCAAACGCAGATACTTTAAAGTAACACTGCGGGGAACACACCCCATGGGTCTCAAATCTCCAGGTACAAGGGCATCTTCCTACATCAAGACATGCATGGGAAACCCAGAAGATGGTATGCCATGAGATCGGGAAAGGTTTCTAAAACGCACCTCATTTCTCCTCTCCTTGTGCTCGGGTTCGCCATTCCAGCCGCTTGACTAACCATCTCCTTACTTGGAGAATCAGCACCTTTAACCTCCTGATTGTACAGGTTGCAATTTGTCCTGAGGATGAACGGGAAGACGCGGAACCAACGACAGACGAGCCCTAGGTGTTGGGACAGGCATAGGTCACTCCATTTTCCCATCAGGAAGAAGAATGAACCACAGGCTCAGCCTGCCCCCCAGAACCAAAATAGGGCCTGAAGCAATCCTGCGCTTTTGCGGCCAGCTCCCAAAAAAGCGAGGAGACAAATGGAGCTCAGGGGCACTGCAATTCACAAACGTGCAGAGTTATAAATGAGAACTCTCGTCCACAAATATATTGAGGGAAGGCAACGAAGAGGATTTGAAAGCAAGGCAGATTTGCAGGAAACAGATTTCAGGAGGTAGATTCGACTCGCCTTTAAAGCACATGAAAAGCGGCAAAACGTTGACAATGATGCCCTTGGCCAAAAAGGGCGTATGCGTTTTTTCCTGAATATATTCAGGAAAAAACGCATACGCCCTTTTTGGCCAACCAAGCAAGCCGGAAGGGCAAATCAGCGCTACAAAGAAGTCTCGCTTGCCCTCGGTCAAAAGGGCCATGCTGAACAAACAGTAAAAACCAGAAAAGCAGGACAGGCCATGGAGACATGGGAGCCTTGCTACGCTGATGGGCGGGATATAAATTGCCAACAGGCACTCTGGAGAAGAGTACGGTGTGTCCTGAAACAAGTAATAAACACAGCGTAGAGAGCATAGGGCACTTCCACTCATGGGCGTATAAATTGGGAAAACTAAAAATCAACAAGACACAGGCACCCTAAAGTTTACGGCTGCTCTGTTTCCAAGAACCTCCGCTTCGGTACACCTTCAATGTCCCAGGAAAGAGAAAAATGGATAAAGAAATGGTGGTACTTGGCACAATGGAATATCACTCAGCCATGAAATCAATGTCATAAGGCTAGTTAGCAGCATGATGAGTGGATTTAGGTACGATGATTCTAAGTGAAATAAGTCACACAGAAAAAGACACTTATCCTAAGATATCGCTTATAGAGGGAATGTCAAAATGGCTACACTTGAACTGAATTACAAAACAGAACAGAGTCACACCTGTAGAAGACACACTATGGCTGCTTAACCGGAAAGGTGAAGTGGGGTGATGCATAAAACAAGGGTTTGAAATTAGCTCAGACACCGCTCCATAAGCCAAATATGTAATAGACAAGGCCTACTCCCTGCTCAGTGAACTGGACTCAACACCCCCTAGTCACCGCACAAGAATATATCTGACTAGTATGAATCTGAAAACCTATGTATCGATATCTCTCTGCAAGTGAATCAAGAGGGTGTAAAGCGGCATAAACACAGCAGGGAAAAGCAGCCAAACCCCATTCTAAACATACATTATTTTAAAAAACCCACAAAGCAAAGACAGTGAAAGTGAGAGAAATTCTTACAACATCCGTTCCGGGTCTATGATGCAACCTGGATTGACCATATCTAGACCCACAGCTGGATGAGACATAAGGCTGGACACTCTTGGGGCTGAGAGGATTGGTGAGGTTGGGTGAGCAAACGCAGATACTTAAAGTAACACTGCGGGGAACACACCCCATGGGTCTCAAATCTCCAGGTACAAGGGAATCTTCCTACATCAAAACATGCATGGGAAAGCCAGAAGATGGTATGCCGTGAGATCGGGAAAGGTTTCTAAAACGCACCTCATTTCTCCTCTCCTTGTGCTCGGGTTCGCCATTCCAGCCGCTTGACTAACCATCTCCCTACTTGGAGCATCAGCACCTTTAACCTACTGTTTCGTCCATGTTGCAATTTGTCCTGAGCATGAACGGGAAGACGGGGAACCAACGAAAGACTAGCCCTAGGTGTTGGGACAGGCACAGGTCACTCCATTTTCCCATCAGGAAGAAGAATGAACCACAGGCTCAGCCTGCCCCCCAGAACCAAAATAGGGCCTGAAGCAATCCTGCGCTTTTGCGGCCAGCTCCCAAAAATGCGAGGAGACAAATGGAGCTCAGGGGCACTGCAATTCACAAACGTGCAGAGTTATAAATGAGAACTCTCGTCCACAAATATATTGAGGGAAGGCAACGAAGAGGATTTGAAAGCAAGGCAGATTTGCAGGAAACAGATTTCAGGAGGTAGATTCGACTCGCCTTTAAAGCACATGAAAAGCGGCAAAACGTTGACAATGATGCCCTTGGCCAAAAAGGGCGTATGCGTTTTTTCCTGAATATATTCAGGAAAAAACGCATACGCCCTTTTTGGCCAACTAAGCAAGCCGGAAGGGCAAATCAGCGCTACAAAGAAGTCTCGCTTGCCCTCGGTCAATAGGGCCATGCTGAACAAAGTGTAAAAACCAGAAAAGCAGGACAGGCCATGGAGACATGGGAGCCTTGCTACGCTGATGGGCAGGATATAAATTGCCAACAGGCACTCTGGAGAAGAGTACGGTGTGTCCTGAAACAAGTAATAAACACAGCGTAGAGAGCATAGGGCACTTCCACTCAAGGGCGTATAAATTGGGAAAACTAAAAATCAACAAGACACAGGCACCCTAAAGTTTACGGCTGCTCTGTTTCCAAGAACCTCCACTTCGGTACACCTTCAATATCCCAGGAAAGAGAAAAATGGATAAAGAAATGGTGGTACTTGGCACAGTGGAATATCACTCAGCCATGAAATCAATGTCATAAGGCTAGTTAGCAGCATGATGAGTGGATTTAGATACGATGATTCTAAGTGAAATAAGTCACACAGAAAAAGACACTTATCCTAAGATATCGCTTATAGAGGGAATGTCAAAATCGCTACACTTGAACTGAATTACAAAACAGAACAGAGTCACACCTGTAGAAGACACACTATGGCTGCTTAACGGGAAAGGTGAGGTGGGGTGATGCATAAAACAAGGGTTTGGAATTAGCTCAGACACCGCTCCATAAGCCAAATATGTAATAGACAAGGCCTACTCCCTGCTCAGTGAACTGGACTCAACACCCCCTAGTCACCGCACAAGAATATATCTGACTAGTATGAATCTGAAAACCTATGTATCGATATCTCTCTGCAAGTGAATCAAGAGGGTGTAAAGCGGCATCAACACAGCAGGGAAAAGCAGCCAAGCCCGATTCTAAACATAAATTACTTTAAAAAACCCACAAAACAAAGACAGTGAAAGAGAGAGAAATTCTTACAAAATCCGTTCAGGGTCTGTGATGCAACCTGGATTGACCATATCTAGACCCACAGCTGGATGAGACATAAGGCTGGACACTCTTGGGGCTGAGAGGATTGGTGAGGTTGGGTGAGCAAACGCAGATACTTTAAAGTAACACTGCGGGGAACACACCCCATGGGTCTCAAATCTCCAGGTACAAGGGAATCTTCCTACATCAAAACATGCATGGGAAAGCCAGAAGATGGTATGCCGTGAGATCGGGAAAGGTTTCCAAAACGCACCTCATTTCTCCTCTCCTTGTGCTCGGGTTCGCCATTCCAGCCGCTTGACTAACCATCTCCCTACTTGGAGAATCAGCACCTTTAACCTACTGTTTCGTCCAGGTTGCAATTTGTCCTGAGGATGAACGGGAAGACGGGGAACCAACGAAAGACTAGCCCTAGGTATTGGGACAGGCACAGGTCACTCCATTTTCCCATCAGGAAGAAGAATGAACCACAGGCTCAGCCTGCCCCCCAGAACCAAAATAGGGCCTGAAGCAATCCTGCGCTTTTGCGGCCAGCTCCCAAAAAAGCGAGGAGACAAATGGAGCTCAGGGGCACTGCAATTCACAAACGAGCAGAGTTATAAATGAGAACTCTCGTCCACAAATATATTGAGGGAAGGCAACGAAGAGGATTTGAAAGCAAGGCAGATTTGCAGGAAACAGATTTCAGGAGGTAGATTCGACTCGCCTTTAAAGCACATGAAAAGCGGCAAAACGTTGACAATGATGCCCTTGGCCAAAAAGGGCGTATGCGTTTTCTCCTGAATATATTCAGGAAAAAACACATACGCCCTTTTTGGCCAACCAAGCAAGCCGGAAGGGCAAATCAGCGCTACAAAGAAGTCTCGCTTGCCCTCGGTCAAAAGGGCCATGCTGAACAAACAGTAAAAACCAGAAAAGCAGGACAGGCCATGGAGACATGGGAGCCTTGCTACGCTGATGGGCCGGATATAAATTGCCAAAAGGCACTCTGGAGAAGAGTACGGTGTGTCCTGAAACAAGTAATAAACACAGCGTAGAGAGCATAGGGCACTTCCACTCATGGGCGTATAAATTGGGAAAACTAAAAATCAACAAGACACAGGCACCCTAAAGTTTACGGCTGCTCTGCTTCCAAGAACCTACGCTTCGGTACACCTTCAATATCCCAGGAAAGAGAAAAATGGATAAAGAAATGGTGGTACTTGGCACAATGGAATATCACTCAGCCATGAAATCAATGTCATAAGGCTAGTTAGCAGCATGATGAGTGGATTTAGGTACGATGATTCTAAGTGAAATAAGTCACACAGAAAAAGACACTTATCCTAAGATATCGCTTATAGAGGGAATGTCAAAATCGCTACACTTGAACTGAATTACAAACAGAACAGAGTCACACCTTTAGAAGACACACTATGGCTGCTTAACGGGAAAGGTGAGGTGGGGTGATGCATAAAACAGGGGTTTGAAATTAGCTCAGAGACCGCTCCATAAGCCAAATATGTAATAGACAAGGCCTACTCCCTGCTCAGTGAACTGGACTCAACACACCCTAGTCACCACACAAGAATATATCTGACTAGTAAGAATCTGAAAACCTATGTATCGATATCTCTCTGCAAGTGAATCAAGAGGGTGTAAAGCGGCATCAACACAGCAGGGAAAAGCAGCCAAGCCCGTTTCTAAACATAAATTACTTTAAAATACCCACAAAACAAAGACAGTGAAAGAGAGAGAAATTCTTACAAAATCCGTTCAGGGTCTCTGATGCAACCTGGATTGACCATATCTAGACCCACAGCTGGATGAGACAGAAGGCTGGACACTCTTGGGGCTGAGAGGATTGGTGAGGTTGGGTGAGCAAACGCAGATACTTTAAAGTAACACTGCGGGGAACACACCCCATGGGTCTCAAATCTCCAGGTACAAGGGAATCTTCCTACATCAAAACATGCATGGGAAAGCCAGAAGATGGTATGCCGTGAGATCGGGAAAGGTTTCCAAAACGCACCTCATTTCTCCTCTCCTTGTGCTCGGGTTCGCCATTCCAGCCGCTTGACTAACCATCTCCCTACTTGGAGAATCAGCACCTTTAACCTACTGTTTCGTCCAGGTTGCAATTTGTCCTGAGGATGAACGGGAAGACGGGGAACCAACGAAAGACTAGCCCTAGGTATTGGGACAGGCACAGGTCACTCCATTTTCCCATCAGGAAGAAGAATGAACCACAGGCTCAGCCTGCCCCCCAGAACCAAAATAGGGCCTGAAGCAATCCTGCGCTTTTGCGGCCAGCTCCCAAAAAAGCGAGGAGAAAAATGGAGCTCAGGGGCACTGCAATTCACAAACGTGCAGAGTTATAAATGAGAACTCTCGTCCACAAATATATTGAGGGAAGGCAACGAAGAGGATTTGAAAGCAAGGCAGATTTGCAGGAAACAGATTTCAGGAGGTAGATTCGACTCGCCTTTAAAGCACATGAAAAGCGGCAAAACGTTGACAATGATGCCCTTGGCCAAAAAGGGCGTATGCGTTTTTTCCTGAATATATTCAGGAAAAAACGCATACGCCCTTTTTGGCCAACCAAGCAAGCCGGAAGGGCAAATCAGCGCTACAAAGAAGTCTCGCTTGCCCTCGGTCAAAAGGGCCATGCTGAACAAACAGTAAAAACCAGAAAAGCAGGACAGGCCATGGAGACATGGGAGCCTTGCTACGCTGATGGGCGGGATATAAATTGCCAACAGGCACTCTGGAGAAGAGTACGGTGTGTCCTGAAACAAGTAATAAACACAGCGTAGAGAGCATAGGGCACTTCCACTCATGGGCGTATAAATTGGGAAAACTAAAAATCAACAAGACACAGGCACCCTAAAGTTTACGGCTGCTCTGCTTCCAAGAACCTCCGCTTCGGTACACCTTCAATATCCCAGGAAAGAGAAAAATGGATAAAGAAATGGTGGTACTTGGCACAATGGAATATCACTCAGCCATGAAATCAATGTCATAAGGCTAGTTAGCAGCATGATGAGTGGATTTAGGTACGATGATTCTAAGTGAAATAAGTCACACAGAAAAAGACACTTATCCTAAGATATCGCTTATAGAGGGAATGTCAAAATCGCTACACTTGAACTGAATTACAAACAGAACAGAGTCACACCTTTAGAAGACACACTATGGCTGCTTAACGGGAAAGGTGAGGTGGGGTGATGCATAAAACAGGGGTTTGAAATTAGCTCAGAGACCGCTCCATAAGCCAAATATGTAATAGACAAGGCCTACTCCCTGCTCAGTGAACTGGACTCAACACACCCTAGTCACCACACAAGAATATATCTGACTAGTAAGAAGCTGAAAACCTATGATATCTCTCTGCAAGTGAATCAAGAGGGTGTAAAGCGGCATCAACACAGCAGGGAAAAGCAGCCAAGCCCGTTTCTAAACATAAATTACTTTAAAATACCCACAAAACAAAGACAGTGAAAGAGAGAGAAATTCTTACAAAATCCGTTCAGGGTCTCTGATGCAACCTGGATTGACCATATCTAGACCCACAGCTGGATGAGACAGAAGGCTGGACACTCTTGGGGCTGAGAGGATTGGTGAGGTTGGGTGAGCAAACGCAGATACTTTAAAGTAACACTGCGGGGAACACACCCCATGGGTCTCAAATCTCCAGGTACAAGGGAATCTTCCTACATCAAAACATGCATTGGAAAGCCAGAAGATGGTATGCCGTGAGATCGGGAAAGGTTTCTGAAACGCACCTCATTTCTCCTCTCCTTGTGCTCGGGTTCGCCATTCCAGCCGCTTGACTAACCATCTCCCTACTTGGAGAATCAGCACCTTTAACCTACTGTTTCGTCCAGGTTGCAATTTGTCCTGAGGATGAACGGGAAGACGGGGAACCAACGAAAGACTAGCCCTAGGTGTTGGGACAGGCACAGGTCACTCCATTTTCCCATCAGGAAGAAGAATGAACCACAGGCTCAGCCTGCCCCCCAGAACCAAAATAGGGCCTGAAGCAATCCTGCGCTTTTGCGGCCAGCTCCCAAAAAAGCGAGGAGACAAATGGAGCTCAGGGGCACTGCAATTCACAAACGTGCAGAGTTATAAATGAGAACTCTCGTCCACAAATATATTGAGGGAAGGCAACGAAGAGGATTTGAAAGCAAGGCAGATTTGCAGGAAACAGATTTCAGGAGGTAGATTCGACTCGCCTTTAAAGCACATGAAAAGCGGCAAAACGTTGACAATGATGCCCGTGGCCAAAAAGGGCGTATGCGTTTTTTCCTGAATATATTCGGGAAAAAACGCATACGCCCTTTTTGGCCAACCAAGCAAGCCGGAAGGGCAAATCAGCGCTACAAAGAAGTCTCGCTTGCCCTCGGTCAAAAGGGCCATGCTGAACAAAGTGTAAAAACCAGAAAAGCAGGACAGGCCATGGAGACATGGGAGCCTTGCTACGCTGATGGGCGGGATGTAAATTTCCAACAGGCACTCTGGAGAAGAGTACGGTGTGTCCTGAAACAAGTAATAAACACAGCGTAGAGAGCATAGGGCACTTCCACTCAAGGGCGTATAAATTGGGAAAACTAAAAATCAACAAGACACAGGCACCCTAAAGTTTACGGCTGCTCTGTTTCCAAGAACCTCCACTTCGGTACACCTTCAATATCCCAGGAAAGAGAAAAATGGATAAAAAAATGGTGGTACTTGGCATAATGGAATATCACTCAGCCATGAAATCAATGTCATAAGGCTAGTTAGCAGCATGATGAGTGGATTTAGATACGATGATACTAAGTGAAATAAGTCACACAGAAAAAGACACTTATCCTAAGATATCGCTTATAGAGGGAATGTCAAAATCGCTACACTTGAACTGAATTACAAAACAGAACAGAGTCACACCTTTAGAAGACACACTATGGCTGCTTAACGGGAAAGGTGAGGTGGGGTGATGCATAAAACAGGGGTTTGAAATTAGCTCAGAGACCGCTCCATAAGCCAAATATGTAATAGACAAGGCCTACTCCCTGCTCAGTGAACTGGACTCAACACCCCCTAGTCACCACACAAGAATATATCTGACTAGTAAGAATCTGAAAACCTATGTATCGATATCTCTCTGCAAGTGAATCAAGAGGGTGTAAAGCGGCATCAACACAGCAGGGAAAAGCAGCCAAGCCCGATTCTAAACATAAATTACTTTAAAAAACCCACAAAACAAAGACAGTGAAAGAGAGAGAAATTCTTACAAAATCCGTTCAGGGTCTCTGATGCAACCTGGATTGACCATATCTAGAACCACAGCTGGATGAGACAGAAGGCTGGACACTCTTGGGGCTGAGAGGATTGGTGAGGTTGGGTGAGCAAACGCAGATACTTTAAAGTAACACTGCGGGGAACACACCCCATGGGTCTCAAATCTCCAGGTACAAGGGCATCTTCCTACATCAAAACATGCATGGGAAAGCCAGAAGATGGTATGCCGTGAGATCGGGAAAGGTTTCTAAAACGCACCTCATTTCTCCTCTCCTTGTGCTCGGGTTCGCCATTCCAGCCGCTTGACTAACCATCTCCCTACTTGGGGAATCAGCACCTTTAACCTACTGTTTCGTCCAGGTTGCAATTTGTCCTGAGGATGAACGGGAAGACGGGGAACCAACGAAAGACTAGCCCTAGGTGTTGGGACAGGCACAGGTCACTCCATTTTCCCATCAGGAAGAAGAATGAACCACAGGCTCAGCCTGCCCCCCAGAACCAAAATAGGGCCTGAAGCAATCCTGCGCTTTTGCGGCCAGCTCCCAAAAAAGCGAGGAGACAAATGGAGCTCAGGGGCACTGCAATTCACAAACGTGCAGAGTTATAAATGAGAACTCTCGTCCACAAATATATTGAGGGAAGGCAACGAAGAGGATTTGAAAGCAAGGCAGATTTGCAGGAAACAGATTTCAGGAGGTAGATTCGACTCGCCTTTAAAGCACATGAAAAGCGGCAAAACGTTGACAATGATGCCCTTGGCCAAAAAGGGCGTATGCGTTTTTTCCTGAATATATTCAGGAAAAAACGCATACGCCCTTTTTGGCCAACCAAGCAAGCCGGAAGGGCAAATCAGCGCTACAAAGAAGTCTCGCTTGCCCTCGGTCAAAAGGGCCATGCTGAACAAAGTGTAAAAACCAGAAAAGCAGGACAGGCCATGGAGACATGGGAGCCTTGCTACGCTGATGGGCGGGATGTAAATTGCCAACAGGCACTCTGGAGAAGAGTACGGTGTGTCCTGAAACAAGTAATAAACACAGCGTAGAGAGCATAGGGCACTTCCACTCAAGGGCGTATAAATTGGGAAAACTAAAAATCAACAAGACACAGGCACCCTAAAGTTTACGGCTGCTCTGTTTCCAAGAACCTCCACTTCGGTACACCTTCAATATCCCAGGAAAGAGAAAAATGGATAAAGAAATGGTGGTACTTGGCACAATGGAATATCACTCAGCCATGAAATCAATGTCATAAGGCTAGTTAGCAGCATGATGAGTGGATTTAGGTACGATGACTCTAAGTGAAATAAGTCACACAGAAAAAGACACTTATCCTAAGATATCGCTTATAGAGGGAATGTCAAAATCGCTACACTTGAACTGAATTACAAAACAGAACAGAGTCACACCTTTAGAAGACACACTATGGCTGCTTAACGGGAAAGGTGAGGTGGGGTGATGCATAAAACAAGGGTTTGAAATTAGCTAAAAGACCGCTCCATAAGCCAAATATGTAATAGACAAGACCTACTCCCTGCTCAGTGAACTGGACTCAACACACCCTAGTCACCACACAAGAATATATCTGACTAGTAAGAATCTTAAAACCTATGTATCGATATCTCTCTGCAAGTGAATCAAGAGGGTGTAAAGCGGCATCAACACAGCAGGGAAAAGCAACCAAGCCCGATTCTAAACATAAATTACTTTAAAAAACCCACAAAACAAAGACAGTGAAAGAGAGAGAAATTCTTACAAAATCCGTTCAGGGTCTATGATGCAACCTGGATTGACCATATCTAGACCCACAGCTGGATGAGACATAAGGCTGGACACTCTTGGGGCTGAGAGGATTGGTGAGGTTGGGTGAGCAAACGCAGATACTTTAAAGTAACACTGCGGGGAACACACCCCATGGGTCTCAAATCTCCAGGTACAAGGGAATCTTCCTACATCAAAACATGCATGGGAAAGCCAGAAGATGGTATGCCGTGAGATCGGGAAAGGTTTCCAAAACGCACCTCATTTCTCCTCTCCTTGTGCTCGGGTTCACCATTCCAGCCGCTTGACTAACCATCTCCCTACTTGGAGAATCAGCACCTTTAACCTCCTGTTTCGTCCAGGTTGCAATTTGTCCTGAGGATGAACGGGAAGACGCGGAACCAACGAGAGACGAGCCCTAGGTGTTGTGACAGGCATAGGTCACTCCATTTTCCCATCAGGAAGAAGAATGAACCACAGGCTCAGCCTGCCCCCCAGAACCAAAATAGGGCCTGAAGCAATCCTGCGCTTTTGCGGCCAGCTCCCAAAAAAGCGAGGAGACAAATGGAGCTCAGGGGCACTGCAATTCACAAACGTGCAGAGTTATAAATGAGAACTCTCGTCCACAAATATATTGAGGGAAGGCAACGAAGAGGATTTGAAAGCAAGGCAGATTTGCAGGAAACAGATTTCAGGAGGTAGATTCGACTCGCCTTTAAAGCACATGAAAAGCGGCAAAACGTTGACAATGATGCCCTTGGCCAAAAAGGGCGTATGCGTTTTTTCCTGAATATATTCAGGAAAAAACGCATACGCCCTTTTTGGCCAACCAAGCAAGCCGGAAGGGCAAATCAGCGCTACAAAGAAGTCTCGCTTGCCCTCGGTCAAAAGGGCCATGCTGAACAAACAGTAAAAACCAGAAAAGCAGGACAGGCCATGGAGACATGGGAGCCTTGCTACGCTGATGGGCGGGATATAAATTGCCAACAGGCACTCTGGAGAAGAGTACGGTGTGTCCTGAAACAAGTAATAAACACAGCGTAGAGAGCATAGGGCACTTCCACTCATGGGCGTATAAATTGGGAAAACTAAAAATCAACAAGACACAGGCACCCTAAAGTTTACGGCTGCTCTGTTTCCAAGAACCTCCGCTTCGGTACACCTTCAATATCCCAGGAAAGAGAAAAATGGATAAAGAAATGGTGGTACTTGGCACAATGGAATATCACTCAGCCATGAAATCAATGTCATAAGGCTAGTTAGCAGCATGATGTGTGGATTTAGGTACGATGATTCTAAGTGAAATAAGTCACACAGAAAAAGACACTTATCCTAAGATATCGCTTATAGAGGGAATGTCAAAATCGCTACACTTGAACTGAATTACAAAACAGAACAGAGTCACACCTTTAGAAGACACACTATGGCTGCTTAACGGGAAAGGTGAGGTGGGGTGATGCATAAAACAAGGGTTTGAAATTAGCTCAGAGACCGCTCCATAAGCCAAATATGTAATAGACAAGGCCTACTCCCTGCTCAGTGAACTGGACTCAACACCCCCTAGTCACCGCACAAGAATAATTCTGACTAGTACGAATCTGAAAACCTATGTATCGATATCTCTCTGCAAGTGAATCAAGAGGGTGTAAAGCGGCATCAACACAGCAGGGAAAAGCAGCCAAGCCCGATTCTAAACATAAATTACTTTTAAAAACCCACAAAACAAAGACAGTGAAAGAGAGAGAAATTCTTACAAAATCCGTTCAGGGTCTATGATGCAACCTGGATTGACCATATCTAGACCCACAGCTGGATGAGACATAAGGCTGGACACTCTTGGGGCTGAGAGGATTGGTGAGGTTGGGTGAGCAAACGCAGATACTTTAAAGTAACACTGCGGGGAACACACCCCATGGGTCTCAAATCTCCAGGTACAAGGGCATCTTCCTACATCAAAACATGCATGGGAAAGCCAGAAGATGGTATGCCGTGAGATCGGGAAAGGTTTCTGAAACGCACCTCATTTCTCCTCTCCTTGTGCTCGGGTTCGCCATTTCAGCCGCTTGACTAACCATCTCCCTACTTGGAGAATCAGCACCTTTAACCTACTGTTTCGTCCAGGTTGCAATTTGTCCTGAGGATGAACGGGAAGACGGGGAACCAACGAAAGACTAGCCCTAGGTGTTGGGACAGGCACAGGTCACTCCATTTTCCCATCAGGAAGAAGAATGAACCACAGGCTCAGCCTGCCCCCCAGAACCAAAATAGGGCCTGAAGCAATCCTGCGCTTTTGCGGCCAGCTCCCAAAAAAGCGAGGAGACAAATGGAGCTCAGGGGCACTGCAATTCACAAACGTGCAGAGTTATAAATGAGAACTCTCGTCCACAAATATATTGAGGGAAGGCAACGAAGAGGATTTGAAAGCAAGGCAGAGTTGCAGGAAACAGATTTCAGGAGGTAGATTCGACTCGCCTTTAAAGCACATGAAAAGCGGCAAAACGTTGACAATGATGCCCTTGGCCAAAAAGGGCGTATGCGTTTTATCCTGAATATATTCAGGAAAAAACGCATACGCCCTTTTTGGCCAACCAAGCAAGCCGGAAGGGCAAATCAGCGCTACAAAGAAGTCTCGCTTGCCCTCGGTCAAAAGGGCCATGCTGAACAAAGTGTAAAAACCAGAAAAGCAGGACAGGCCATGGAGACATGGGAGCCTTGCTACGCTGATGGGCGGGACGTAAATTGCCAACAGGCACTCTGGAGAAGAGTACGGTGTGTCCTGAAACAAGTAATAAACACAGCGTAGAGAGCATAGGGCACTTCCACTCAAGGGCGTATAAATTGGGAAAACTAAAAATCAACAAGACACAGGCACCCTAAAGTTTACGGCTGCTCTGTTTCCAAGAACCTCCACTTCGGTACACCTTCAATATCCCAGGAAAGAGAAAAATGGATAAAGAAATGGTGGTACTTGGCACAATGGAATATCACTCAGCCATGAAATCAATGTCATAAGGCTAGTTAGCAGCATGATGAGTGGATTTAGGTACGATGATTCTAAGTGAAATAAGTCACACAGAAAAAGACACTTATCCTAAGATATCGCTTATAGAGGGAATGTCAAAATCGCTACACTTGAACTGAATTACAAAACAGAACAGAGTCACACCTTTAGAAGACACACTATGGCTGCTTAACGGGAAAGGTGAGGTGGGGTGATGCATAAAACAAGGGTTTGAAATTAGCTCAGAGACCGCTCCATAAGCCAAATATGTAATAGACAAGGCCTACTCCCTGCTCAGTGAACTGGACTCAACACACCCTAGTCACCACACAAGAATATATCTGACTAGTAAGAATCTGAAAACCTATGTATCGATATCTCTCTGCAAGTGAATCAAGAGGGTGTAAAGCGGCATCAACACAGCAGGGAAAAGCAGCCAAGCCCGATTCTAAACATAAATTACTTTAAAAAACCCACAAAACAAAGACAGTGAAAGAGAGAGAAATTCTTACAAAATCCGTTCAGGGTCTATGATGCAACCTGGATTGACCATATCTAGACCCACAGCTGGATGAGACATAAGGCTGGACACTCTTGGGGCTGAGAGGATTGGTGAGGTTGGGTGAGCAAACGCAGATACTTTAAAGTAACACTGCGGGGAACACACCCCATGGGTCTCAAATCTCCAGGTACAAGGGCATCTTCCTACATCAAAACATGCATGGGAAAGCCAGAAGATGGTATGCCGTGAGATCGGGAAAGGTTTCTGAAACGCACCTCATTTCTCCTCTCCTTGTGCTCGGGTTCGCCATTCCAGCCGCTTGACTAACCATCTCCCTACTTGGAGAATCAGCACCTTTAACCTACTGTTTCGTCCAGGTTGCAATTTGTCCTGAGGATGAACGGGAAGACGGGGAACCAACGAAAGACTAGCCCTAGGTGTTGGGACAGGCACAGGTCACTCCATTTTCCCATCAGGAAGAAGAATGAACCACAGGCTCAGCCTGCCCCCCAGAACCAAAATAGGGCCTGAAGCAATCCTGCGCTTTTGCGGCCAGCTCCCAAAAAAGCGAGGACACAAATGGAGCTCAGGGGCACTGCAATTCACAAACGTGCAGAGTTATAAATGAGAACTCTCGTCCACAAATATATTGAGGGAAGGCAACGAAGAGGATTTGAAAGCAAGGCAGAGTTGCAGGAAACAGATTTCAGGAGGTAGATTCGACTCGCCTTTAAAGCACATGAAAAGCGGCAAAACGTTGACAATGATGCCCTTGGCCAAAAAGGGCGTATGCGTTTTATCCTGAATATATTCAGGAAAAAACGCATACGCCCTTTTTGGCCAACCAAGCAAGCCGGAAGGGCAAATCAGCGCTACAAAGAAGTCTCGCTTGCCCTCGGTCAAAAGGGCCATGCTGAACAAAGTGTAAAAACCAGAAAAGCAGGACAGGCCATGGAGACATGGGAGCCTTGCTACGCTGATGGGCGGGACGTAAATTGCCAACAGGCACTCTGGAGAAGAGTACGGTGTGTCCTGAAACAAGTAATAAACACAGCGTAGAGAGCATAGGGCACTTCCACTCAAGGGCGTATAAATTGGGAAAACTAAAAATCAACAAGACACAGGCACCCTAAAGTTTACGGCTGCTCTGTTTCCAAGAACCTCCACTTCGGTACACCTTCAATATCCCAGGAAAGAGAAAAATGGATAAAGAAATGGTGGTACTTGGCACAATGGAATATCACTCAGCCATGAAATCAATGTCATAAGGCTAGTTAGCAGCATGATGAGTGGATTTAGGTACGATGATTCTAAGTGAAATAAGTCACACAGAAAAAGACACTTATCCTAAGATATCGCTTATAGAGGGAATGTCAAAATCGCTACACTTGAACTGAATTACAAAACAGAACAGAGTCACACCTTTAGAAGACACACTATGGCTGCTTAACGGGAAAGGTGAGGTGGGGTGATGCATAAAACAAGGGTTTGAAATTAGCTCAGAGACCGCTCCATAAGCCAAATATGTAATAGACAAGGCCTACTCCCTGCTCAGTGAACTGGACTCAACACACCCTAGTCACCACACAAGAATATATCTGACTAGTAAGAATCTGAAAACCTATGTATCGATATCTCTCTGCAAGTGAATCAAGAGGGTGTAAAGCGGCATCAACACAGCAGGGAAAAGCAGCCAAGCCCGATTCTAAACATAAATTACTTTAAAAAACCCACAAAACAAAGACAGTGAAAGAGAGAGAAATTCTTACAAAATCCGTTCAGGGTCTATGATGCAACCTGGATTGACCATATCTAGACCCACAGCTGGATGAGACATAAGGCTGGACACTCTTGGGGCTGAGAGGATTGGTGAGGTTGGGTGAGCAAACGCAGATACTTTAAAGTAACACTGCGGGGAACACACCCCATGGGTCTCAAATCTCCAGGTACAAGGGCATCTTCCTACATCAAAACATGCATGGGAAAGCCAGAAGATGGTATGCCGTGAGATCGGGAAAGGTTTCTGAAACGCACCTCATTTCTCCTCTCCTTGTGCTCGGGTTCGCCATTCCAGCCGCTTGACTAACCATCTCCCTACTTGGAGAATCAGCACCTTTAACCTACTGTTTCGTCCAGGTTGCAATTTGTCCTGAGGATGAACGGGAAGACGGGGAACCAACGAAAGACTAGCCCTAGGTGTTGGGACAGGCACAGGTCACTCCATTTTCCCATCAGGAAGAAGAATGAACCACAGGCTCAGCCTGCCCCCCAGAACCAAAATAGGGCCTGAAGCAATCCTGCGCTTTTGCGGCCAGCTCCCAAAAAAGCGAGGAGACAAATGGAGCTCAGGGGCACTGCAATTCACAAACGTGCAGAGTTATAAATGAGAACTCTCGTCCACAAATATATTGAGGGAAGGCAACGAAGAGGATTTGAAAGCAAGGCAGAGTTGCAGGAAACAGATTTCAGGAGGTAGATTCGACTCGCCTTTAAAGCACATGAAAAGCGGCAAAACGTTGACAATGATGCCCTTGGCCAAAAAGGGCGTATGCGTTTTATCCTGAATATATTCAGGAAAAAACGCATACGCCCTTTTTGGCCAACCAAGCAAGCCGGAAGGGCAAATCAGCGCTACAAAGAAGTCTCGCTTGCCCTCGGTCAAAAGGGCCATGCTGAACAAAGTGTAAAAACCAGAAAAGCAGGACAGGCCATGGAGACATGGGAGCCTTGCTACGCTGATGGGCGGGATGTAAATTGCCAACAGGCACTCTGGAGAAGAGTACGGTGTGTCCTGAAACAAGTAATAAACACAGCGTAGAGAGCATAGGGCACTTCCACTCAAGGGCGTATAAATTGGGAAAACTAAAAATCAACAAGACACAGGCACCCTAAAGTTTACGGCTGCTCTGTTTCCAAGAACCTCCACTTCGGTACACCTTCAATATCCCAGGAAAGAGAAAAATGGATAAAGAAATGGTGGTACTTGGCACAATGGAATATCACTCAGCCATGAAATCAATGTCATAAGGCTAGTTAGCAGCATGATGAGTGGATTTAGATACGATGATTCTAAGTGAAATAAGTCACACAGAAAAAGACACTTATCCTAAGATATCGCTTATAGAGGGAATGTCAAAATCGCTACACTTGAACTGAATTACAAAACAGAACAGAGTCACACCTTTAGAAGACACACTATGGCTGCTTAACGGGAAAGGTGAGGTGGGGTGATGCATAAAACAAGGGTTTGAAATTAGCTCAGAGACCGCTCCATAAGCCAAATATGTAATAGACAAGGCCTACTCCCTGCTCAGTGAACTGGACTCAACACACCCTAGTCACCACACAAGAATATATCTGACTAGTAAGAATCTGAAAACCTATGTATCGATATCTCTCTGCAAGTGAATCAAGAGGGTGTAAAGCGGCATCAACACAGCAGGGAAAAGCAGCCAAGCCCGATTCTAAACATAAATTACTTTAAAAAACCCACAAAACAAAGACAGTGAAAGAGAGAGAAATTCTTACAAAATCCGTTCAGGGTCTATGATGCAACCTGGATTGACCATATCTAGACCCACAGCTGGATGAGACATAAGGCTGGACACTCTTGGGGCTGAGAGGATTGGTGAGGTTGGGTGAGCAAACGCAGATACTTTAAAGTAACACTGCGGGGAACACACCCCATGGGTCTCAAATCTCCAGGTACAAGGGCATCTTCCTACATCAAAACATGCATGGGAAAGCCAGAAGATGGTATGCCGTGAGATCGGGAAAGGTTTCTGAAACGCACCTCATTTCTCCTCTCCTTGTGCTCGGGTTCGCCATTCCAGCCGCTTGACTAACCATCTCCCTACTTGGAGAATCAGCACCTTTAACCTACTGTTTCGTCCAGGTTGCAATTTGTCCTGAGGATGAACGGGAAGACGGGGAACCAACGAAAGACTAGCCCTAGGTGTTGGGACAGGCACAGGTCACTCCATTTTCCCATCAGGAAGAAGAATGAACCACAGGCTCAGCCTGCCCCCCAGAACCAAAATAGGGCCTGAAGCAATCCTGCGCTTTTGCGGCCAGCTCCCAAAAAAGCGAGGAGACAAATGGAGCTCAGGGGCACTGCAATTCACAAACGTGCAGAGTTATAAATGAGAACTCTCGTCCACAAATATATTGAGGGAAGGCAACGAAGAGGATTTGAAAGCAAGGCAGATTTGCAGGAAACAGATTTCAGGAGGTAGATTCGACTCGCCTTTAAAGCACATGAAAAGCGGCAAAACGTTGACAATGATGCCCTTGGCCAAAAAGGGCGTATGCGTTTTTTCCTGAATATATTCAGGAAAAAACGCATACGCCCTTTTTGGCCAACCAAGCAAGCCGGAAGGGCAAATCAGCGCTACAAAGAAGTCTCGCTTGCCCTCGGTCAAAAGGGCCATGCTGAACAAAGTGTAAAAACCAGAAAAGCAGGACAGGCCATGGAGACATGGGAGCCTTGCTACGCTGATGGGCGGGATGTAAATTGCCAACAGGCACTCTGGAGAAGAGTACGGTGTGTCCTGAAACAAGTAATAAACACAGCGTAGAGAGCATAGGGCACTTCCACTCAAGGGCGTATAAATTGGGAAAACTAAAAATCAACAAGACACAGGCACCCTAAAGTTTACGGCTGCTCTGTTTCCAAGAACCTCCACTTCGGTACACCTTCAATATCCCAGGAAAGAGAAAAATGGATAAAGAAATGGTGGTACTTGGCACAATGGAATATCACTCAGCCATGAAATCAATGTCATAAGGCTAGTTAGCAGCATGATGAGTGGATTTAGATACGATGATTCTAAGTGAAATAAGTCACACAGAAAAAGACACTTATCCTAAGATATCGCTTATAGAGGGAATGTCAAAATCGCTACACTTGAACTGAATTACAAAACAGAACAGAGTCACACCTTTAGAAGACACACTATGGCTGCTTAACGGGAAAGGTGAGGTGGGGTGATGCATAAAACAAGGGTTTGAAATTAGCTCAGAGACCGCTCCATAAGCCAAATATGTAATAGACAAGGCCTACTCCCTGCTCAGTGAACTGGACTCAACACACCCTAGTCACCACACAAGAATATATCTGACTAGTAAGAATCTGAAAACCTATGTATCGATATCTCTCTGCAAGTGAATCAAGAGGGTGTAAAGCGGCATCAACACAGCAGGGAAAAGCAGCCAAGCCCGATTCTAAACATAAATTACTTTAAAAAACCCACAAAACAAAGACAGTGAAAGAGAGAGAAATTCTTACAAAATCCGTTCAGGGTCTATGATGCAACCTGGATTGACCATATCTAGACCCACAGCTGGATGAGACATAAGGCTGGACACTCTTGGGGCTGAGAGGATTGGTGAGGTTGGGTGAGCAAACGCAGATACTTTAAAGTAACACTGCGGGGAACACACCCCATGGGTCTCAAATCTCCAGGTACAAGGGCATCTTCCTACATCAAAACATGCATGGGAAAGCCAGAAGATGGTATGCCGTGAGATCGGGAAAGGTTTCTGAAACGCACCTCATTTCTCCTCTCCTTGTGCTCGGGTTCGCCATTCCAGCCGCTTGACTAACCATCTCCCTACTTGGAGAATCAGCACCTTTAACCTACTGTTTCGTCCAGGTTGCAATTTGTCCTGAGGATGAACGGGAAGACGGGGAACCAACGAAAGACTAGCCCTAGGTGTTGGGACAGGCACAGGTCACTCCATTTTCCCATCAGGAAGAAGAATGAACCACAGGCTCAGCCTGCCCCCCAGAACCAAAATAGGGCCTGAAGCAATCCTGCGCTTTTGCGGCCAGCTCCCAAAAAAGCGAGGAGACAAATGGAGCTCAGGGGCACTGCAATTCACAAACGTGCAGAGTTATAAATGAGAACTCTCGTCCACAAATATATTGAGGGAAGGCAACGAAGAGGATTTGAAAGCAAGGCAGATTTGCAGGAAACAGATTTCAGGAGGTAGATTCGACTCGCCTTTAAAGCACATGAAAAGCGGCAAAACGTTGACAATGATGCCCTTGGCCAAAAAGTGCGTATGCGTTTTATCCTGAATATATTCAGGAAAAAACGCATACGCCCTTTTTGGCCAACCAAGCAAGCCGGAAGGGCAAATCAGCGCTACAAAGAAGTCTCGCTTGCCCTCGGTCAAAAGGGCCATGCTGAACAAAGTGTAAAAACCAGAAAAGCAGGACAGGCCATGGAGACATGGGAGCCTTGCTACGCTGATGGGCGGGATGTAAATTGCCAACAGGCACTCTGGAGAAGAGTACGGTGTGTCCTGAAACAAGTAATAAACACAGCGTAGAGAGCATAGGGCACTTCCACTCAAGGGCGTATAAATTGGGAAAACTAAAAATCAACAAGACACAGGCACCCTAAAGTTTACGGCTGCTCTGTTTCCAAGAACCTCCACTTCGGTACACCTTCAATATCCCAGGAAAGAGAAAAATGGATAAAGAAATGGTGGTACTTGGCACAATGGAATATCACTCAGCCATGAAATCAATGTCATAAGGCTAGTTAGCAGCATGATGAGTGGATTTAGATACGATGATTCTAAGTGAAATAAGTCACACAGAAAAAGACACTTATCCTAAGATATCGCTTATAGAGGGAATGTCAAAATCGCTACACTTGAACTGAATTACAAAACAGAACAGAGTCACACCTTTAGAAGACACACTATGGCTGCTTAACGGGAAAGGTGAGGTGGGGTGATGCATAAAACAAGGGTTTGAAATTAGCTCAGAGACCGCTCCATAAGCCAAATATGTAATAGACAAGGCCTACTCCCTGCTCAGTGAACTGGACTCAACACACCCTAGTCACCACACAAGAATATATCTGACTAGTAAGAATCTGAAAACCTATGTATCGATATCTCTCTGCAAGTGAATCAAGAGGGTGTAAAGCGGCATCAACACAGCAGGGAAAAGCAGCCAAGCCCGATTCTAAACATAAATTACTTTAAAAAACCCACAAAACAAAGACAGTGAAAGAGAGAGAAATTCTTACAAAATCCATTCAGGGTCTATGATGCAACCTGGATTGACCATATCTAGACCCACAGCTGGATGAGACATAAGGCTGGACACTCTTGGGGCTGAGAGGATTGGTGAAGTTGGGTGAGAAAACGCAGATACTTTAAAGTAACACTGCGGGGAACACACCCCATGGGTCTCAAATCTCCAGGTACAAGGGAATCTTCCTACATCAAAACATGCATGGGAAAGCCAGAAGATGGTATGCCGTGAGATCGGGAAAGGTTTCCAAAACGCACCTCATTTCTCCTCTCCTTGTGCTCGGGTTCACCATTCCAGCCGCTTGACTAACCATCTCCCTACTTGAAGAATCAGCACCTTTAACCTACTGTTTCGTCCAGGTTGCAATTTGTCCTGAGGATGAACGGGAAGACGGGGAACCAACGAAAGACTAGCCCTAGGTGTTGGGACAGGCACAGGTCACTCCATTTTCCCATCAGGAAGAAGAATGAACCACAGGCTCAGCCTGCCTCCCAGAACCAAAATAGGGCCTGAAGCAATCCTGCGCTTTTGCGGCCAGCTCCCCAAAAAGCGAGGAGACAAATGGAGCTCAGGGGCACTGCAATTCACAAACGTGCAGAGTTATAAATGAGAACTCTCGTCCACAAATATATTGAGGGAAGGCAACGAAGAGGATTTGAAAGCAAGGCAGATTTGCAGGAAACAGATTTCAGGAGGTAGATTCGACTCGCCTTTAAAGCACATGAAAAGCGGCAAAACGTTGACAATGATGCCCTTGGCCAAAAAGGGCGTATGCGTTTTTTCCTGAATATATTCAGGAAAAAACGCATACGCCCTTTTTGGCCAACCAAGCAAGCCGGAAGGGCAAATCAGCGCTACAAAGAAGTCTCGCTTGCCCTCGGTCAAAAGGGCCATGCTGAACAAACAGTAAAAACCAGAAAAGCAGGACAGGCCATGGAGACATGGGAGCCTTGCTACGCTGATGGGCGGGATATAAATTGCCAACAGGCACTCTGGAGAAGAGTACGGTGTGTCCTGAAACAAGTAATAAACACAGCGTAGAGAGCATAGGGCACTTCCACTCATGGGCGTATAAATTGGGAAAACTAAAAATCAACAAGACACAGGCACCCTAAAGTTTACGGCTGCTCTGTTTCCAAGAACCTCCACTTCGGTACACCTTCAATATCCCAGGAAAGAGAAAAATGGATAAAGAAATGGTGGTACTTGGCACAATGGAATATCACTCAGCCATGAAATCAATGTCATAAGGCTAGTTAGCAGCATGATGAGTGGATTTAGATACGATGATTCTAAGTGAAATAAGTCACACAGAAAAAGACACTTATCCTAAGATATCGCTTATAGAGGGAATGTCAAAATCGCTACACTTGAACTGAATTACAAAACAGAACAGAGTCACACCTTTAGAAGACACACTATGGCTGCTTAACGGGAAAGGTGAGGTGGGGTGATGCATAAAACAAGGGTTTGAAATTAGCTCAGAGACCGCTCCATAAGCCAAATATGTAATAGACAAGGCCTACTCCCTGCTCAGTGAACTGGACTCAACACACCCTAGTCACCACACAAGAATATATCTGACTAGTAAGAATCTGAAAACCTATGTATCGATATCTCTCTGCAAGTGAATCAAGAGGGTGTAAAGCGGCATCAACACAGCAGGGAAAAGCAGCCAAGCCCGATTCTAAACATAAATTACTTTAAAAAACCCACAAAACAAAGACAGTGAAAGAGAGAGAAATTCTTACAAAATCCGTTCAGGGTCTATGATGCAACCTGGATTGACCATATCTAGACCCACAGCTGGATGAGACATAAGGCTGGACACTCTTGGGGCTGAGAGGATTGGTGAGGTTGGGTGAGCAAACGCAGATACTTTAAAGTAACACTGCGGGGAACACACCCCATGGGTCTCAAATCTCCAGGTACAAGGGAATCTTCCTACATCAAAACATGCATGGGAAAGCCAGAAGATGGTATGCCGTGAGATCGGGAAAGGTTTCCAAAACGCACCTCATTTCTCCTCTCCTTGTGCTCGGGTTCACCATTCCAGCCGCTTGACTAACCATCTCCCTACTTGGAGAATCAGCACCTTTAACCTACTGTTTCGTCCAGGTTGCAATTTGTCCTGAGGATGAACGGGAAGACGGGGAACCAACGAAAGACTAGCCCTAGGTATTGGGACAGGCACAGGTCACTCCATTTTCCCATCAGGAAGAAGAATGAACCACAGGCTCAGCCTGCCCCCCAGAACCAAAATAGGGCCTGAAGCAATCCTGCGCTTTTGCGGCCAGCTCCCAAAAAAGCGAGGAGACAAATGGAGCTCAGGGGCACTGCAATTCACAAACGTGCAGAGTTATAAATGAGAACTCACGTCCACAAATATATTGAGGGAAGGCAACGAAGAGGATTTGAAAGCAAGGCAGATTTGCAGGAAACAGATTTCAGGAGGTAGATTCGACTCGCCTTTAAAGCACATGAAAAGCGGCAAAACGTTGACAATGATGCCCTTGGCCAAAAAGGGCGTATGCGTTTTTTCCTGAATATATTCAGGAAAAAACGCATACGCCCTTTTTGGCCAACCAAGCAAGCCGGAAGGGCAAATCAGCGCTACAAAGAAGTCTCGCTTGCCCTCGGTCAAAAGGGCCATGCTGAACAAACAGTAAAAACCAGAAAAGCAGGACAGGCCATGGACACATGGGAGCCTTGCTACGCTGATGGGCGGGATATAAATTGCCAACAGGCACTCTGGAGAAGAGTACGGTGTGTCCTGAAACAAGTAATAAACACAGCGTAGAGAGCATAGGGCACTTCCACTCATGGGCGTATAAATTGGGAAAACTAAAAATCAACAAGACACAGGCACCCTAAAGTTTACGGCTGCTCTGTTTCCAAGAACCTCCGCTTTGGAACACCTTCAATATCCCAGGAAAGAGAAAAATGGATAAAGAAATGGTGGTACTTGGCACAATGGAATATGACTCAGCCATGAAATCAATGTCATAAGGCTAGTTCGCAGCATGATGAGTGGATTTAGATACGATGATTCTAAGTGAAATAAGTCACACAGAAAAAGACACTTATCCTAATATATCGCTTATAGAGGGAATGTCAAAATCGCTACACTTGAACTGAATTACAAATCAGAACAGAGTCACACCTTTAGAAGACACACTATGGCTGCTTAACGGGAAAGGTGAGGTGGGGTGATGCATAAAACAAGGGTTTGAAATTAGCTCAGAGACCGCTCCATAAGCCAAATATGTAATAGACAAGGCCTACTCCCTGCTCAGTGAACTGGACTCAACACACCCTAGTCACCACACAAGAATATATCTGACTAGTAAGAATCTGAAAACCTATGTATCGATATCTCTCTGCAAGTGAATCAAGAGGGTGTAAAGCGGCATCAACACAGCAGGGAAAAGCAGCCAAGCCCGATTCTAAACATAAATTACTTTAAAAAACCCACAAAACAAAGACAGTGAAAGAGAGAGAAATTCTTACAAAATCCGTTCAGGGTCTATGATGCAACCTGGATTGACCATATCTAGACCCACAGCTGGATGAGACATAAGGCTGGACACTCTTGGGGCTGAGAGGATTGGTGAGGTTGGGTGAGCAAATGCAGATACTTTAAAGTAACACTGCGGGGAACACACCCCATGGGTCTCAAATCTCCAGGTACAAGGGAATGTTCCTACATCAAAACATGCATGGGAAAGCCAGAAGATGGTATGCCGTGAGATCGGGAAAGGTTTCCAAAACGCACCTCATTTCTCCTCTCCTTGTGCTCGGGTTCACCATTCCAGCCGCTTGACTAACCATCTCCCTACTTGGAGAATCAGCACCTTTAACCTACTGTTTCGTCCAGGTTGCAATTTGTCCTGAGGATGAACGGGAAGACGGGGAACCAACGAAAGACTAGCCCTAGGTATTGGGGCAGGCACAGGTCACTCCATTTTCCCATCAGGAAGAAGAATGAACCACAGGCTCAGCCTGCCCCCCAGAACCAAAATAGGGCCTGAAGCAATCCTGCGCTTTTGCGGCCAGCTCCCAAAAAAGCGAGGAGACAAATGGAGCTCAGGGGCACTGCAATTCACAAACGTGCAGAGTTATAAATGAGAACTCTCGTCCACAAATATATTGAGGGAAGGCAACGAAGAGGATTTGAAAGCAAGGCAGATTTGCAGGAAACAGATTTCAGGAGGTAGATTCGACTCGCCTTTAAAGCACATGAAAAGCGGCAAAACGTTGACAATGATGCCCTTGGCCAAAAAGGGCGTATGCGTTTTTTCCTGAATATATTCAGGAAAAAACGCATACGCCCTTTTTGGCCAACCAAGCAAGCCGGAAGGGCAAATCAGCGCTACAAAGAAGTCTCGCTTGCCCTCGGTCAAAAGGGCCATGCTGAACAAACAGTAAAAACCAGAAAAGCAGGACAGGCCATGGAGACATGGGAGCCTTGCTACGCTGATGGGCGGGATATAAATTGCCAACAGGCACTCTGGAGAAGAGTACGGTGTGTCCTGAAACAAGTAATAAACACAGCGTAGAGAGCATAGGGCACTTCCACTCATGGGCGTATAAATTGGGAAAACTAAAAATCAACAAGACACAGGCACCCTAAAGTTTACGGCTGCTCTGTTTCCAAGAACCTCCGCTTCGGAACACCTTCAATATCCCAGGAAAGAGAAAAATGGATAAAGAAATGGTGGGACTTGGCACAATGGAATATCACTCAGCCATGAAATCAATGTCATAAGGCTAGTTAGCAGCATGATGAGTGGATGTAGGTACGATGATTCTAAGTGAAATAAGTCACACAGAAAAAGACACTTATCCTAATATATCGCTTATAGAGGGAACGTCAAAATCGCTACACTTGAACTGAATTACAAAACAGAACACAGTCACACCTGTAGAAGACACACTATGGCTGCTTAACGGGAAAGGTGAGGTGGGGTGATGCATAAAACAAGGGTTTGAAATTAGCTCAGAGACCGCTCCATAAGCCAAATATGTAATAGACAAGGCCTACTCCCTGCTCAGTGAACTGGACTCAACACCCCCTAGTCACCGCACAAGAATAATTCTGACTAGTACGAATCTGAAAACCTATGTATCGATATCTCTCTGCAAGTGAATCAAGAGGGTGTAAAGCGGCATCAACACAGCAGGGAAAAGCAGCCAAGCCCGATTCTAAACATAAATTACTTTAAAAAACCCACAAAACAAAGACAGTGAAAGAGAGAGAAATTCTTACAAAATCCGTTCAGGGTCTATGATGCAACCTGGATTGACCATATCTAGACCCACAGCTGGATGAGACATAAGGCTGGACACTCTTGGGGCTGAGAGGATTGGTGAGGTTGGGTGAGCAAACGCAGATACTTTAAAGTAACACTGCGGGGAACACACCCCATGGGTCTCAAATCTCCAGGTACAAGGGAATCTTCCTACATCAAAACATGCATGGGAAACCCAGAAGATGGTATGCCATGAGATCGGGAAAGGTTTCTAAAACGCACCTCATTTCTCCTCTCCTTGTGCACGGGTTCGCCATTCCAGCCGCTTGACTAACCCTCTCCCTATTTGGAGAATCAGCACCTTTAACCTCCTGATTGTACAAGTTGCAATTTGTCCTGAGGATGAACGGGAAGACGCGGAACCAACGAGAGACGAGCCCTAGGTGTTGGGACAGGCATAGGTCACTCCATTTTCCCATCAGGAAGAAGAATGAACCACAGGCTCAGCCTGCCCCCCAGAACCAAAATAGGGCCTGAAGCAATCCTGCGCTTTTGCGGCCAGCTCCCAAAAAAGCGAGGAGACAAATGGAGCTCAGGGGCACTGCAATTCACAAACGTGCAGAGTTATAAATGAGAACTCTCGTCCACAAATATATTGAGGGAAGGCAACGAAGAGGATTTGAAAGCAAGGCAGATTTGCAGGAAACAGATTTCAGGAGGTAGATTCGACTCGCCTTTAAAGCACATGAAAAGCGGCAAAACGTTGACAATGATGCCCTTGGCCAAAAAGGGCGTATGCGATTTTTCCTGAATATATTCAGGAAAAAACGCATACGCCCTTTTTGGCCAACCAAGCAAGCCGGAAGGGCAAATCAGCGCTACAAAGAAGTCTCGCTTGCCCTCGGTCAAAAGGGCCATGCTGAACAAAGTGTAAAAACCAGAAAAGCAGGACAGGCCATGGAGACATGGGAGCCTTGCTACGCTGATGGGAGGGATGTAAATTGCCAACAGGCACTCTGGAGAAGAGTACGGTGTGTCCTGAAACAAGTAATAAACACAGCGTAGAGAGCATAGGGCACTTCCACTCAAGGGCGTATAAATTGGGAAAACTAAAAATCAACAAGACACAGGCACCCTAAAGTTTACGGCTGCTCTGTTTCCAAGAACCTCCACTTCGGTACACCTTCAATATCCCAGGAAAGAGAAAAATGGATAAAGAAATGGTGGTACTTGGCACAATGGAATATCACTCAGCCATGAAATCAATGTCATAAGGCTAGTTAGCAGCATGATGAGTGGATTTAGATACGATGATTCTAAGTGAAATAAGTCACACAGAAAAAGACACTTATCCTAAGATATCGCTTATAGAGGGAATGTCAAAATCGCTACACTTGAACTGAATTACAAAACAGAACAGAGTCACACCTTTAGAAGACACACTATGGCTGCTTAACGGGAAAGGTGAGGTGGGGTGATGCATAAAACAAGGGTTTGAAATTAGCTCAGAGACCGCTCCATAAGCCAAATATGTAATAGACAAGGCCTACTCCCTGCTCAGTGAACTGGACTCAACACACCCTAGTCACCACACAAGAATATATCTGACTAGTAAGAATCTGAAAACCTATGTATCGATATCTCTCTGCAAGTGAATCAAGGGGGTGTAAAGCGGCATCAACACAGCAGGGAAAAGCAGCCAAGCCCGATTCTAAACATAAATTACTTTAAAAAACCCACAAAACAAAGACAGTGAAAGAGAGAGAAATTCTTACAAAATCCGTTCAGGGTCTATGATGCAACCTGGATTGACCATATCTAGACCCACAGCTGGATGAGACATAAGGCTGGACACTCTTGGGGCTGAGAGGATTGGTGAGGTTGGGTGAGCAAACGCAGATACTTTAAAGTAACACTGCGGGGAACACACCCCATGGGTCTCAAATCTCCAGGTACAAGGGAATCTTCCTACATCAAAACATGCATGGGAAAGCCAGAAGATGGTATGCCGTGAGATCGGGAAAGGTTTCCAAAACGCACCTCATTTCTCCTCTCCTTGTGCTCGGGTTCACCATTCCAGCCGCTTGACTAACCATCTCCCTACTTGGAGAATCAGCACCTTTAACCTACTGTTTCGTCCAGGTTGCAATTTGTCCTGAGGATGAACGGGAAGACGGGGAACCAACGAAAGACTAGCCCTAGGTATTGGGACAGGCACAGGTCACTCCATTTTCCCATCAGGAAGAAGAATGAACCACAGGCTCAGCCTGCCCCCCAGAACCAAAATAGGGCCTGAAGCAATCCTGCGCTTTTGCGGCCAGCTCCCAAAAAAGCGAGGAGACAAATGGAGCTCAGGGGCACTGCAATTCACAAACGTGCAGAGTTATAAATGAGAACTCTCGTCCACAAATATATTGAGGGAAGGCAACGAAGAGGATTTGAAAGCAAGGCAGATTTGCAGGAAACAGATTTCAGGAGGTAGATTCGACTCGCCTTTAAAGCACATGAAAAGCGGCAAAACGTTGACAATGATGCCCTTGGCCAAAAAGGGCGTATGCGTTTTTTCCTGAATATATTCAGGAAAAAACGCATACGCCCTTTTTGGCCAACCAAGCAAGCCGGAAGGGCAAATCAGCGCTATAAAGAAGTCTCGCTTGCCCTTGGTCAAAAGGGCCATGCTGAACAAACAGTAAAAACCAGAAAAGCAGGACAGGCCATGGAGACATGGGAGGCTTGCTACGCTGATGGGCGGGATATAAATTGCCAACAGGCACTCTGGAGAAGAGTACGGTGTGTCCTGAAACAAGTAATAAACACAGTGTAGAGAGCATAGGGCACTTCCACTCATAGGCGTATAAATTGGGAAAACTAAAAATCAACAAGACACAGGCACCCTAAAGTTTACGGCTGCTCTGTTTCCAAGAACCTCCGCTTCGGAACACCTTCAATATCCCAGGAAAGAGAAAAATGGATAAAGAAATGGTGAGATTGGCACAATGGAATATCACTCAGCCATGAAATCAATGTCATAAGGCTAGTTAGCAGCATTATGAGTGGATGTAGGTACGATGATTCTAAGGTAATAAGTCACACAGAAAAAGACACTTATCCTAATATATCGCTTATAGAGGGAACGTCAAAATCGCTACACTTGAACTGAATTACAAAACAGAACACAGTCACACCTGTAGAAGACACACTATGGCTGCTTAACGGGAAAGGTGAGGTGGGGTGATGTATAAAACAAGGGTTTGAAATTAGCTCAGAGACCGCTCCATAAGCCAAATATGTAATAGACAAGGCCTACTCCCTGCTCAGTGAACTGGACTCAACACCCCCTAGTCACCGCACAAGAATAATTCTGACTAGTACGAATCTGAAAACCTATGTATCGATATCTCTCTGCAAGTGAATCAAGAGGGTGTAAAGCGGCATCAACACAGCAGGGAAAAGCAGCCAAGCCCGATTCTAAACATAAATTACTTTAAAAAACCCACAAAACAAAGACAGTGAAAGAGAGAGAAATTCTTACAAAATCTGTTCAGGGTCTATGATGCAACCTGGATTGACCATATCTAGACCCACAGCTGGATGAGACATAAGGCTGGACACTCTTGGGGCTGAGAGGATTGGTGAGGTTGGGTGAGCAAACGCAGATACTTTAAAGTAACACTGCGGGGAACACACCCCATGGGTCTCAAATCTCCAGGTACAAGGGAATCTTCCTACATCAAAACATGCATGGGAAAGCCAGAAGATGGTATGCCAGGATATCGGGAAAGGTTTCTAAAACGCACCTCATTTCTCCTCTCCTTGTGCTCGGGTTCACCATTCCAGCCGCTTGACTAACCCTCTCCCTACTTGGAGAATCAGCACCTTTAACCTACTGTTTCGTCCAGGTTGCAATTTGTCCTGAGGATGAACGGGAAGACGGGGAACCAACGAAAGACTAGCCCTAGGTGTTGGGACAGGCACAGGTCACTCCATTTTCCCATCAGGAAGAAGAATGAACCACAGGCTCAGCCTGCCCCCCAGAACCAAAATAGGGCCTGAAGCAATCCTGCGCTTTTGCGGCCAGCTCCCAAAAAAGCGAGGACACAAATGGAGCTCAGGGGCACTGCAATTCACAAACGTGCAGAGTTATAAATGAGAACTCTCGTCCACAAATATATTGAGGGAAGGCAACGAAGAGGATTTGAAAGCAAGGCAGATTTGCAGGAAACAGATTTCAGGAGGTAGATTCGACTCGCCTTTAAAGCACATGAAAAGCGGCAAAACGTTGACAATGATGCCCTTGGCCAAAAAGGGCGTATGCGTTTTTTCCTGAATATATTCAGGAAAAAACGCATACGCCCTTTTTGGCCAACCAAGCAAGCCGGAAGGGCAAATCAGCGCTACAAAGATGTCTCGCTTGCCCTCGGTCAAAACGGCCATGCTGAACAAACAGTAAAAACCAGAAAAGCAGGACAGGCCATGGAGACATGGGAGCCTTGCTACGCTGACGGGCGGGATATAAATTGCCAACAGGCACTCTGGAGAAGAGTACGGTGTGTCCTGAAACAAGTAATAAACACAGCGTAGAGAGCATAGGGCACTTCCACTCATGGGCGTATAAATTGGGAAAATTAAAATCAACAAGACACAGGCACCCTAAAGTTTACGGCTGCTCTGTTTTCAAGAACCTCCGCTTTGGAACACCTTCAATATCCCAGGAAAGAGAAAAATGGATAAAGAAATGGTGGTACTTGGCACAATGGAATATGACTCAGCCATGAAATCAATGTCATAAGGCTAGTTAGCAGCATGATGAGTGGATTTAGCGACGATGATTCTAAGTGAAATAAGTCACACAGAAAAAGACACTTATCCTAAGATATCGCTTATAGAGGGAATGTCAAAATCGCTACACTTGAACTGAATTACAAATCAGAACAGAGTCACACCTTTAGAAGACACACTATGGCTGCTTAACGGGAAAGGTGAGGTGGGGTGATGCATAAAACAAGGGTTTGAAATTAGCTCAGAGACCTCTCCATAAGCCAAATATGTAATAGACAAGGCCTACTCCCTGCTCAGTGAACTGGACTCAACACACCCTAGTCACCACACAAGAATATATCTGACTAGTAAGAATCTGAAAACCTATGTATCGATATCTCTCTGCAAGTGTATCAAGAGGGTGTAAAGCGGCATCAACACAGCAGGGAAAAGCAGCCAAGCCCGATTCTAAACATAAATTACTTTAAAAAACCCACAAAACAAAGACAGTGAAAGAGAGAGAAATTCTTACAAAATCCGTTCAGGGTCTATGATGCAACCTGGATTGACCATATCTAGACCCACAGCTGGATGAGTCATAAGGCTGGACACTCTTGGGGATGAGAGGATTGGTGAGGTTGGGTGAGCAAACGCAGATACTTTAAAGTAACACTGCGGGGAACACACCCCATGGGTCTCAAATCTCCAGGTACAAGGGAATCTTCCTACATCAAAACATGCATGGGAAACCCAGAAGATGGTATGCCATGAGATCGGGAAAGGTTTCTAAAACGCACCTTATTTCTCCTCTCCTTGTGCTCGGGTTCGCCATTCCAGCCGCTTGACTAACCATCTCCCTACTTGGAGAATCAGCACCTTTAACCTACTGTTTCGTCCAGGTTGCAATTTGTCCTGAGGATGAACGGGAAGACGGGGAACCAACGAAAGACTAGCCCTAGGTATTGTGACAGGCACAGGTCACTCCATTTTCCCATCAGGAAGAAGAATGAACCACAGGCTCAGCCTGCCCCCCAGAACCAAAATAGGGCCTGAAGCAATCCTGCGCTTTTGCGGCCAGCTCCCAAAAAAGCGAGGAGACAAATGGAGCTCAGGGGCACTGCAATTCACAAACGTGCAGAGTTATAAATGAGAACTCTCGTCCACAAATATATTGAGGGAAGGCAACGAAGAGGATTTGAAAGCAAGGCAGATTTGCAGGAAACAGATTTCAGGAGGTAGATTCGACTCGCCTTTAAAGCACATGAAAAGCGGCAAAACGTTGACAATGAGGCACTTGGCCAAAAAGGGCGTATGCGTTTTTTCCTGAATATATTCAGGAAAAAACGCATACGCCCTTTTTGGCCAACCAAGCAAGCCGGAAGGGCAAATCAGCGCTACAAAGAAGTCTCGCTTGCCCTCGGTCAAAAGGGCCATGCTGAACAAAGTGTAAAAACCAGAAAAGCAGGACAGGCCATGGAGACATGGGAGCCTTGCTACGCTGATGGGCGGGATATAAATTGCCAACAGGCACTCTGGAGAAGAGTACGGTGTGTCCTGAAACAAGTAATAAACACAGCGTAGAGAGCATAGGGCACTTCCACTCATGGGCGTATAAATTGGGAAAACTAAAAATCAACAAGACACAGGCACCCTAAAGTTTACGGCTGCTCTGTTTCCAAGAACCTCCGCTTCGGAACACCTTCAATATCCCAGGAAAGAGAAAAATGGATAAAGAAATGGTGGTACTTGGCACAATGGAATATCACTCAGCCATGAAATCAATGTCATAAGGCTAGTTAGCAGCATGATGAGTGGATGTAGGTACGATGATTCTAAGTGAAATAAGTCACACAGAAAAAGACACTTATCCTAATATATCGCTTATAGAGGGAACGTCAAAATCGCTACACTTGAACTGAATTACAAAACAGAACACAGTCACACCTGTAGAAGACACACTATGGCTGCTTAACGGGAAAGGTGAGGTGGGGTGATGCATAAAACAAGGGTTTGAAATTAGCTCAGACACCGCTCCATAAGCCAAATATGTAATAGACAAGGCCTACTCCCTGCTCAGTGAACTGGACTCAACACCCCCTAGTCACCGCACAAGAATAATTCTGACTAGTACGAATCTGAAAACCTATGTATCGATATCTCTCTGCAAGTGAATCAAGAGGGTGTAAAGCGGCATAAACACAGCAGGGAAAAGCAGCCAAGCCCGATTCTAAACATAAATTACTTTAAAAAACCCACAAAACAAAGACAGTGAAAGAGAGAGAAATTCTTACAAAATCCGTTCAGGGTCTATGATGCAACCTGGATTGACCATATCTAGACCCACAGCTGGATGAGACATAAGGCTGGACACTCTTGGGGCTGAGAGGATTGGTGAGGATGGGTGAGCAAACGCAGATACTTTAAAGTAACACTGCGGGGAACACACCCCATGGGTCTCAAATCTCCAGGTACAAGGGAATCTTCCTACATCAAAACATGCATGGGAAAGCCAGAAGATGGTATGCCGTGAGATCGGGAAAGGTTTCCAAAACGCACCTCATTTCTCCTCTCCTTGTGCTGGGGTTCACCATTCCAGCCTCTTGACTAACCCTCTCCCTACTTGGAGAATCAGCACCTTTAACCTACTGTTTCGTCCAGGTTGCAATTTGTCCTGAGGATGAACGGGAAGACGGGGAACCAACGAAAGACTAGCCCTAGGTGTTGGTACAGGCACAGGTCACTCCATTTTCCCATCAGGAAGAAGAATGAACCACAGGCTCAGCCTGCCCCCCAAAACCAAAATAGGGCCTGAAGCAATCGTGCGCTTTTGCGGCCAGCTCCCAAAAAAGCGAGGAGACAAATGGAGCTCAGGGGCACTGCAATTCACAAACGTGCAGAGTTATAAATGAGAACTCTCGTCCACAAATATATTGAGGGAAGGCAACGAAGAGGATTTGAAAGCAAGGCAGATTTGCAGGAAACAGATTTCAGTAGGTAGATTCGACTCGCCTTTAAAGCACATGAAAAGCGGCAAAACGTTGACAATGATGCCCTTGGCCAAAAAGGGCGTATGCGTTTTTTCCTGAATATATTCAGGAAAAAACGCATACGCCCTTTTTGGCCAACCAAGCAAGCCGGAAGGGCAAATCAGCGCTACAAAGAAGTCTCGCTTGCCCTCGGTCAAAAGGGCCATGCTGAAAAAAGTGTAAAAACCAGAAAAGCAGGACAGGCCATGGAGACATGGGAGCCTTGCTACGCTGATGGGCGGGATGTAAATTCCCAACAGGCACTCTGGAGAAGAGTACGGTGTGTCCTGAAACAAGTAATAAACACAGTGTAGAGAGCATAGGGCACTTCCACTCATGGGCGTATAAATTGGGAAAACTAAAAATCAACAAGACACAGGCACCCTAAAGTTTACGGCTGCTCTGTTTCCAAGAACCTCCGCTTCGGTACACCTTCAATATCCCAGGAAAGAGAAAAATGGATAAAGAAATGGTGGTACTTGGCACAATGGAATATCACTCAGCCATGAAATCAATGTCATAAGGCTAGTTAGCAGCATGATGAGTGGATTTAGGTACGATGATTCTAAGTGAAATAAGTCACACAGAAAAAGACACTTATCCTAAGATATCGCTTATAGAGGGAATGTCAAAATGGCTACACTTGAACTGAATTACAAAACAGAACAGAGTCACACCTGTAGAAGACACACTATGGCTGCTTAACGGGAAAGGTGAGGTGGGGTGATGCATAAAACAAGGGTTTGAAATTAGCTCAGAGACCGCTCCATAAGCCAAATATGTAATAGACAAGGCCTACTCCCTGCTCAGTGAACTGGACTCAACACACCCTAGTCACCACACAAGAATATATCTGACTAGTAAGAATCTGAAAACCTATGTATCGATATCTCTCTGCAAGTGAATCAAGAGGGTGTAAAGCGGCATCAACACAGCAGGGAAAAGCAGCCAAGCCCGATTCTAAACATAAATTACTTTAAAAAACGCACAAAACAAAGACAGTGAAAGAGAGAGAAATTCTTACAAAATCCGTTCAGGGTCTCTGATGCAACCTGGATTGACCATATCTAGACCCACAGCTGGATGAGACATAAGGTTGGACACTCTTAGGGCTGAGAGGTTTGGTGAGGTTGGGTGAGCAAACGCAGATACTTTAAAGTAACACTGCGGGGAACACAGCCCATGGGTCTCAAATCTCCAGGTACAAGGGCATCTTCCTACATCAAAACATGCATGGGAAACCCAGAAGATGGTATGCCATGAGATCGGGAAAGGTTTCTAAAACGCACCTCATTTCTCCTCTCCTTGTGCTCGGGTTCGCCATTCCAGCCGCTTGACTAACCATCTCCCTACTTGGAGAATCAGCACCTTTAACCTCCTGATTGTACAGGTTGCAATTTGTCCTGAGGATGAACGGGAAGACGCGGAACCAACGAGAGACGAGCCCTAGGTGTTGGGACAGGCATAGGTCACTCCATTTTCCCATCAGGAATAAGAATGAACCACAGGCTCAGCCTGCCCCCCAGAACCAAAATAGGGCCTGAAGCAATCCTGCGCTTTTGCGGCCAGCTCCCAAAAAAGCGAGGAGACAAATGGAGCTCAGGGGCACTGCAATTCACAAACGTGCAGAGTTATAAATGAGAACTCTCGTCCACAAATATATTGAGGGAAGGCAACGAAGAGGATTTGAAAGCAAGGCAGATTTGCAGGAAACAGATTTCAGGAGGTAGATTCGACTCGCCTTTAAAGCACATGAAAAGCGGCAAAACTTTGACAATGATGCCCTTGGCCAAAAAGGGCGTATGCGTTTTTTCCTGAATATATTCAGGAAAAAACGCATACGCCCTTTTTGGCCAACCAAGCAAGCCGGAAGGGCAAATCAGCGCTACAAAGAAGTCTCGCATGCCCTCGGTCAAAAGGGCCATGCTGAACAAACAGTAAAAACCAGAAAAGCAGGACAGGCCATGGAGACATGGGAGCCTTGCTACGCTGATGGGCGGGATATAAATTGCCAACAGGCACTCTGGAGAAGAGTACGGTGTGTCCTGAAACAAGTAATAAACACAGCGTAGAGAGCATAGGGCACTTCCACTCATGGGCATATAAATTGGGAAAACTAAAAATCAACAAGACACAGGCACCCTAAAGTTTACGGCTGCTCTGTTTCCAAGAACCTCCGCTTCGGAACACCTTCAATATCCCAGGAAAGAGAAAAATGGATAAAGAAATGGTGGTACTTGGCACAATGGAATATCACTCAGCCATGAAATCAATGTCATAAGGCTAGTTAGCAGCATGATGAGTGGATTTAGGTACGATGATTCTAAGTGAAATAAGTCACACAGAAAAAGACACTTATCCTAAGATATCGCTTATAGAGGGAATGTCAAAATCGCTACACTTGAACTGAATTACAAAACAGAACAGAGTCACACCTGTAGAAGACACACTATGGCTGCTTAACGGGAAAGCTGAGGTGGGGTGATGCATAAAACAAGGGTTTGAAATAAGCTCAGAGACCGCTCCATAAGCCAAATATGTAATAGACAAGGCCTACTCCCTGCTCAGTGAACTGGACTCAACACACCCTAGTCACCACACAAGAATATATCTGACTAGTAAGAATCTGAAAACCTATGTATCGATATCTCTCTGCAAGTGTATCAAGAGGGTGTAAAGCGGCATCAACACAGCAGGGAAAAGCAGCCAAGCCCGATTCTAAACATAAATTACTTTAAAAAACGCACAAAACAAAGACAGTGAAAGAGAGAGAAATTCTTACAAAATCCGTTCAGGGTCTATGATGCAACCTGGATTGACCATATCTAGACCCACAGCTGGATGAGACAGAAGGCTGGACACTCTTGGGGCTGAGAGGATTGGTGAGGTTGGGTGAGCAAACGCAGATACTTTAAAGTAACACTGCGGGGAACACACCCCATGGGTCTCAAATCTCCAGGTACAAGGGAATCTTCCTACATCAAAACATGCATGGGAAACCCAGAAGATGGTATGCCATGAGATCGGGAAAGGTTTCTAAAACGCACCTCATTTCTCCTCTCCTTGTGCTCGGGTTCGCCATTCCAGCCGCTTGACTAACCATCTCCCTACTTGGAGAATCAGCCCCTTTAACCTCCTGATTTTACAAGTTGCAATTTGTCCTGAGGATGAACGGGAAGACGCGGAACAAACTAGAGACGAGCCCTAAGTGTTGGGACAGGCATAGGTCACTCCATTTTCCCATCAGGAAGAAGAATGAACCACAGGCTCAGCCTGCCCCTCAGAACCAAAATAGGGCCTGAAGCAATCCTGCGCTTTTGCGGCCAGCTCCCAAAAAAGCGAGGAGACAAATGGAGCTCAGGGGCACTGCAATTCACAAACGTGCAGAGGTATAAATGAGAACTCTCGTCCACAAATATATTGAGGGAAGGCAACGAAGAGGATTTGAAAGCAAGGCAGATTTGCAGGAAACAGATTTCAGGAGGTAGATTCGACTCGCCTTTAAAGCACATGAAAAGCGGCAAAACGTTGACAATGATGCCCTTGGCCAAAAAGGGCGTATGCGTTTTTTCCTGAATATATTCAGGAAAAAACGCATACGCCCTTTTTGGCCAACCAAGCAAGCCGGAAGGGCAAATCAGCGCTACAAAGAAGTCTCGCTTGCCCTCGGTCAAAAGGGCCATGCTGAACAAACAGTAAAAACCAGAAAAGCAGGACAGGCCATGGAGACATGGGAGCCTTGCTACGCTGATGGGCGGGATATAAATTGCCAACAGGCACTCTGGAGAAGAGTACGGTGTGTCCTGGAACAAGTAATAAACACAGCGTAGAGAGCATAGGGCACTTCCACTCATGGGCGTATAAATTGGGAAAACTAAAAATCAACAAGACACAGGCACCCTAAAGTTTACGGCTGCTCTGTTTCCAAGAACCTCCGCTTCGGAACACCTTCAATATCCCAGGAAAGAGAAAAATGGATAAAGAAATGGTGGTACTTGGCACAATGGAATATCACTCAGCCATGAAATCAATTTCATAAGGCTAGTTAGCAGCATGATGTGTGGATTTAGGTACGATGATTCTAAGTGAAATAAGTCACACAGAAAAAGACACTTATCCTAAGATATCGCTTATAGAGGGAATGTCAAAATCGCTACACTTGAACTGAATTACAAAACAGAACAGAGTCACACCTTTAGAAGACACACTATGGCTGCTTAACGGGAAAGGTGAGGTGGGGTGATGCATAAAACAAGGGTTTGAAATTAGCTCAGACACCGCTCCATAAGCCAAATATGTAATAGACAAGGCCTACTCCCTGCTCAGTGAACTGGACTCAACACACCCTAGTCACCACACAAGAATATATCTGACTAGTAAGAATCTGAAAACCTATGTATCGATATCTCTCTGCAAGTGAATCAAGAGGGTGTAAAGCGGCATCAACACAGCAGGGAAAAGCAGCCAAGCCCGATTCTAAACATAAATTACTTTAAAAAACGCACAAAACAAAGACAGTGAAAGAGAGAGAAATTCTTACAAAATCCGTTCAGGGTCTCTGATGCAACCTGGATTGACCATATCTAGACCCACAGCTGGATGAGACATAAGGTTGGACACTCTTAGGGCTGAGAGGTTTGGTGAGGTTGGGTGAGCAAACGCAGATACTTTAAAGTAACACTGCGGGGAACACAGCCCATGGGTCTCAAATCTCCAGGTACAAGGGCATCTTCCTACATCAAAACATGCATGGGAAACCCAGAAGATGGTATGCCATGAGATCGGGAAAGGTTTCTAAAACGCACCTCATTTCTCCTCTCCTTGTGCTCGGGTTCGCCATTCCAGCCGCTTGACTAACCATCTCCCTACTTGGAGAATCAGCACCTTTAACCTCCTGATTGTACAGGTTGCAATTTGTCCTGAGGATGAACGGGAAGACGCGGAACCAACGAGAGACGAGCCCTAGGTGTTGGGACAGGCATAGGTCACTCCATTTTCCCATCAGGAATAAGAATGAACCACAGGCTCAGCCTGCCCCCCAGAACCAAAATAGGGCCTGAAGCAATCCTGCGCTTTTGCGGCCAGCTCCCAAAAAAGCGAGGAGACAAATGGAGCTCAGGGGCACTGCAATTCACAAACGTGCAGAGTTATAAATGAGAACTCTCGTCCACAAATATATTGAGGGAAGGCAACGAAGAGGATTTGAAAGCAAGGCAGATTTGCAGGAAACAGATTTCAGGAGGTAGATTCGACTCGCCTTTAAAGCACATGAAAAGCGGCAAAACTTTGACAATGATGCCCTTGGCCAAAAAGGGCGTATGCGTTTTTTCCTGAATATATTCAGGAAAAAACGCATACGCCCTTTTTGGCCAACCAAGCAAGCCGGAAGGGCAAATCAGCGCTACAAAGAAGTCTCGCATGCCCTCGGTCAAAAGGGCCATGCTGAACAAACAGTAAAAACCAGAAAAGCAGGACAGGCCATGGAGACATGGGAGCCTTGCTACGCTGATGGGCGGGATATAAATTGCCAACAGGCACTCTGGAGAAGAGTACGGTGTGTCCTGAAACAAGTAATAAACACAGCGTAGAGAGCATAGGGCACTTCCACTCATGGGCATATAAATTGGGAAAACTAAAAATCAACAAGACACAGGCACCCTAAAGTTTACGGCTGCTCTGTTTCCAAGAACCTCCGCTTCGGAACACCTTCAATATCCCAGGAAAGAGAAAAATGGATAAAGAAATGGTGGTACTTGGCACAATGGAATATCACTCAGCCATGAAATCAATGTCATAAGGCTAGTTAGCAGCATGATGAGTGGATTTAGGTACGATGATTCTAAGTGAAATAAGTCACACAGAAAAAGACACTTATCCTAAGATATCGCTTATAGAGGGAATGTCAAAATCGCTACACTTGAACTGAATTACAAAACAGAACAGAGTCACACCTGTAGAAGACACACTATGGCTGCTTAACGGGAAAGCTGAGGTGGGGTGATGCATAAAACAAGGGTTTGAAATAAGCTCAGAGACCGCTCCATAAGCCAAATATGTAATAGACAAGGCCTACTCCCTGCTCAGTGAACTGGACTCAACACACCCTAGTCACCACACAAGAATATATCTGACTAGTAAGAATCTGAAAACCTATGTATCGATATCTCTCTGCAAGTGTATCAAGAGGGTGTAAAGCGGCATCAACACAGCAGGGAAAAGCAGCCAAGCCCGATTCTAAACATAAATTACTTTAAAAAACCCACAAAACAAAGACAGTGAAAGAGAGAGAAATTCTTACAAAATCCGTTCAGGGTCTATGATGCAACCTGGATTGACCATATCTAGACCCACAGCTGGATGAGACAGAAGGCTGGACACTCTTGGGGCTGAGAGGATTGGTGAGGTTGGGTGAGCAAACGCAGATACTTTAAAGTAACACTGCGGGGAACACACCCCATGGGTCTCAAATCTCCAGGTACAAGGGAATCTTCCTACATCAAAACATGCATGGGAAACCCAGAAGATGGTATGCCATGAGATCGGGAAAGGTTTCTAAAACGCACCTCATTTCTCCTCTCCTTGTGCTCGGGTTCGCCATTCCAGCCGCTTGACTAACCATCTCCCTACTTGGAGAATCAGCCCCTTTAACCTCCTGATTTTACAAGTTGCAATTTGTCCTGAGGATGAACGGGAAGACGCGGAACAAACTAGAGACGAGCCCTAAGTGTTGGGACAGGCATAGGTCACTCCATTTTCCCATCAGGAAGAAGAATGAACCACAGGCTCAGCCTGCCCCCCAGAACCAAAATAGGGCCTGAAGCAATCCTGCGCTTTTGCGGCCAGCTCCCAAAAAAGCGAGGAGACAAATGGAGCTCAGGGGCACTGCAATTCACAAACGTGCAGAGGTATAAATGAGAACTCTCGTCCACAAATATATTGAGGGAAGGCAACGAAGAGGATTTGAAAGCAAGGCAGATTTGCAGGAAACAGATTTCAGGAGGTAGATTCGACTCGCCTTTAAAGCACATGAAAAGCGGCAAAACGTTGACAATGATGCCCTTGGCCAAAAAGGGCGTATGCGTTTTTTCCTGAATATATTCAGGAAAAAACGCATACGCCCTTTTTGGCCAACCAAGCAAGCCGGAAGGGCAAATCAGCGCTACAAAGAAGTCTCGCTTGCCCTCGGTCAAAAGGGCCATGCTGAACAAACAGTAAAAACCAGAAAAGCAGGACAGGCCATGGAGACATGGGAGCCTTGCTACGCTGATGGGCGGGATATAAATTGCCAACAGGCACTCTGGAGAAGAGTACGGTGTGTCCTGGAACAAGTAATAAACACAGCGTAGAGAGCATAGGGCACTTCCACTCATGGGCGTATAAATTGGGAAAACTAAAAATCAACAAGACACAGGCACCCTAAAGTTTACGGCTGCTCTGTTTCCAAGAACCTCCGCTTCGGTACACCTTCAATATCCCAGGAAAGAGAAAAATGGATAAAGAAATGGTGGTACTTGGCACAATGGAATATCACTCAGCCATGAAATCAATTTCATAAGGCTAGTTAGCAGCATGATGTGTGGATTTAGGTACGATGATTCTAAGTGAAATAAGTCACACAGAAAAAGACACTTATCCTAAGATATCGCTTATAGAGGGAATGTCAAAATCGCTACACTTGAACTGAATTACAAAACAGAACAGAGTCACACCTTTAGAAGACACACTATGGCTGCTTAACGGGAAAGGTGAGGTGGGGTGATGCATAAAACAAGGGTTTGAAATTAGCTCAGACACCGCTCCATAAGCCAAATATGTAATAGACAAGGCCTACTCCCTGCTCAGTGAACTGGACTCAACACCCCCTAGTCACCGCACAAGAATAATTCTGACTAGTACGAATCTGAAAACCGATGTATCGATATCTCTCTGCAAGTGAATCAAGAGGGTGTAAAGCGGCATCAACACAGCAGGGAAAAGCAGCCAAGCCCGATTCTAAACATACATTACTTTAAAAAACCCACAAAACAAAGACAGTGAAAGAGAGAGAAATTCTTACAAAATCCGTTCAGGGTCTATGATGCAACCTGGATTGACCATATCTAGACCCACAGCTGGATGAGACATAAGGCTGGACACTCTTGGGGCTGAGAGGATTGGTGAGGTTGGGTGAGCAAACGCAGATACTTTAAAGTAACACTGCGGGGAACACACCCCATGGGTCTCAAATCTCCAGGTACAAGGGAATCTTCCTACATCAAAACATGCATGGGAAACCCAGAAGATGGTATGCCATGAGATCGGGAAAGGTTTCTAAAACGCACCTCATTTCTCCTCTCCTTGTGCTCGGGTTCGCCATTCCAGCCGCTTGACTAACCATCTCCCTACTTGGAGAATCAGCACCTTTAACCTACTGTTTCGTCCAGGTTGCAATTTGTCCTGAGGATGAACGGGAAGACGGGGAACCAACGAAAGACTAGCCCTAGGTGGTGGGACAGGCACAGGTCACTCCATTTTCCCATCAGGAAGAAGAATGAACCAAAGGCTCAGCCTGCCCCCCAGAATCAAAATAGGGCCTGAAGCAATCCTGCGCTTTTGCGGCCAGCTCCCAAAAAAGCGAGGAGACAAATGGAGCTCAGGGGCACTGCAATTCACAAACGTGCAGAGTTATAAATGAGAACTCTCGTCCACAAATATATTGAGGGAAGGCAACGAAGAGGATTTGAAAGCAAGGCAGATTTGCAGGAAACAGATTTCAGGAGGTAGATTCGACTCGCCTTTAAAGCACATGAAAAGCGGCAAAACGTTGACAATGATGCCCTTGGCCAAAAAGGGCGTATGCGTTTTTTCCTGAATATATTCAGGAAAAAACGCATACGCCCTTTATGGCCAACCAAGCAAGCCGGAAGGGCAAATCAGCGCTACAAAGAAGTCTCGCTTGCCCTCGGTCAAAAGGGCCATGCTGAACAAAGTGTAAAAACCAGAAAAGCTGGAGAGGCCATGGAGACATGGGAGCCTTGCTACGCTGATGGGCGGGATATAAATTGCCAACAGGCACTCTGGAGAAAAGTACGGTGTGTCCTGAAACAAGTAATAAACACAGTGTAGAGAGCATAGGGCACTTCCACTCAAGGGCGTATAAATTGGGAAAACTAAAAATCAACAAGACACAGGCACCCTAAAGTTTACAGCTGCTCTGTTTCCAAGAACCTCCACTTCGGTACACCTTCAATATCCCAGGAAAGAGAAAAATGGATAAAGAAATGGTGGTACTTGGCACAATGGAAAATCACTCAGCCATGAAATCAATGTCATAAGGCTAGTTAGCAGCATGATGAGTGGATTTAGGTACGATGATTCTAAGTGAAATAAGTCACACAGAAAAAGACACTTATCCTAAGATATCGCTTATAGAGGGAATGTCAAAATCGCTACACTTGAACTGAATTACAAAACAGAACAGAGTCACACCTGTAGAAGACACACTATGGCTGCTTAACGGGAAAGCTGAGGTGGGGTGATGCATAAAACAAGGGTTTGAAATTAGCTCAGAGACCACTCCATAAGCCAAATATGTAATAGACAAGGCCTACTCCCTGCTCAGTGAACTGGACTCAACACCCCCTAGTCACCGCACAAGAATAATTCTGACTAGTACGAATCTGAAAACCTATGTATCGATATCTCTCTGCAAGTGAATCAAGAGGGTGTAAAGCGGCATCAACACAGCAGGGAAAAGCAGCCAAGCCCGATTCTAAACATACATTACTTTAAAAAACCCACAAAACAAAGACAGTGAAAGAGAGAGAAATTCTTACAAAATCCGTTCAGGGTCTATGATGCAACCTGGATTGACCATATCTAGACCCACAGCTGGATGAGACATAAGGCTGGACACTCTTGGGGCTGAGAGGATTGGTGAGGTTGGGTGAGCAAACGCAGATACTTTAAAGTAACACTGCGGGGAACACACCCCATGGGTCTCAAATCTCAAGGTACAAGGGCATCTTCCTACATCAAAACATGCATGGGAAAGCCAGAAGATGGTATGCCATGAGATCGGGAAAGGTTTCTAAAACGCACCTCATTTCTCCTCTCCTTGTGCTCGGGTTCGCCATTCCAGCCACTTGACTAACCATCTCCCTACTTGGAGAATCAGCACCTTTAACCTCCTGATTGTACAGGTTGCAATTTGTCCTGAGGATGAACGGGAAGACGCGGAACCAACGAGAGACGAGCCCTAGGTGTTGGGACAGGCATAGGTCACTCCATTTTCCCATCAGGAAGAAGAATGAACCACAGGCTCAGCCTGCCCCCCAGAACCAAAATAGGGCCTGAAGCAATCCTGCGCTTTTGCGGCCAGCTCCCAAAAAAGCGAGGAGACAAATGGAGCTCAGGGGCACTGCAATTCACAAACGTGCAGAGTTATAAATGAGAACTCTCGTCCACAAATATATTGAGGGAAGGCAATGAAGAGGATTTGAAAGCAAGGCAGATTTGCAGGAAACAGATTTCAGGAGGTAGATTCGACTCGCCTTTAAAGCACATGAAAAGCGGCAAAACGTTGACAATGATGCCCTTGGCCAAAAAGGGCGTATGCGTTTTTTCCTGAATATATTCAGGAAAAAACGCATACGCCCTTTTTGGCCAACCAAGCAAGCCGGAAGGGCAAATCAGCGCTACAAAGAAGTCTCGCTTGCCCTCGGTCAAAAGGGCCATGCTGAACAAACAGTAAAAACCAGAAAAGCAGGACAGGCCATGGAGACATGGGAGCCTTGCTACGCTGATGGGCGGGATATAAATTGCCAACAGGCACTCTGGAGAAGAGTACGGTGTGTCCTGAAACAAGTAATAAACACAGCGTAGAGAGCATAGGGCACTTCCACTCATGGGCGTATAAATTGGGAAAACTAAAAATCAACAAGACACAGGCACCCTAAAGTTTACGGCTGCTCTGTTTCCAAGAACCTCCGCTTCGGAACACCTTCAATATCCCAGGAAAGAGAAAAATGGATAAAGAAATGGTGGTACTTGGCACAATGGAATATCACTCAGCCATGAAATCAATGTCATAAGGCTAGTTAGCAGCATGATGAGTGGATTTAGCGACGATGATTCTAAGTGAAATAAGTCACACAGAAAAAGACACTTATCCTAAGATATCGCTTATAGAGGGAATGTCAAAATCGCTACACTTGAACTGAATTACAAAACAGAACAGAGTCACACCTGTAGAAGACACACTATGGCTGCTTAACGGGAAAGGTGAGGTGGGGTGATGCATAAAACAAGGGTTTGAAATTAGCTCAGAGACCACTCCATAAGCCAAATATGTAATAGACAAGGCCTACTCCCTGCTCAGTGAACTGGACTCAACACCCCCTAGTCACCGCACAAGAATAATTCTGACTAGTACGAATCTGAAAACCGATGTATCGATATCTCTCTGCAAGTGAATCAAGAGGGTGTAAAGCGGCATCAACACAGCAGGGAAAAGCAGCCAAGCCCGATTCTAAACATAAATTACTTTAAAAAACCCACAAAACAAAGACAGTGAAAGAGAGAGAAATTCTTACAAAATCCGTTCAGGGTCTATGATGCAACCTGGATTGACCATATCTAGACCCACAGCTGGATGAGACATAAGGCTGGACACTCTTGGGGCTGAGAGGATTGGTGAGGTTGGGTGAGCAAACGCAGATACTTTAAAGTAACACTGCGGGGAACACACCCCATGGGTCTCAAATCTCCAGGTACAAGGGCATCTTCCTACATCAAAACATGCATGGGAAAGCCAGAAGATGGTATGCCGTGAGATCGGGAAAGGTTTCTAAAACGCACCTCATTTCTCCTCTCCTTGTGCTCGGGTTCACCATTCCAGCCGCTTGACTAACCATCTCCCTACTTGGAGAATCAGCACCTTTAACCTCCTGATTGTACAGGTTGCAATTTGTCCTGAGGATGAACGGGAAGACGCGGAACCAACGAGAGACGAGCCCTAGGTGTTGGGACAGGCATAGGTCACTCCATTTTCCCATCAGGAAGAAGAATGAACCACAGGCTCAGCCTGCCCCCCAGAACCAAAATAGGGCCTGAAGCAATCCTGCGCTTTTGCGGCCAGCTCCCAAAAAAGCGAGGAGACAAATGGAGCTCAGGGGCACTGCAATTCACAAACGTGCAGAGTTATAAATGAGAACTCTCGTCCACAAATATATTGAGGGAAGGCAACGAAGAGGATTTGAAAGCAAGGCAGATTTGCAGGAAACAGATTTCAGGAGGTAGATTCGACTCGCCTTTAAAGCACATGAAAAGCGGCAAAACGTTGACAATGATGCCCTTGGCCAAAAAGGGCGTATGCGTTTTTTCCTGAATATATTCAGGAAAAAACGCATACGCCCTTTTTGGCCAACCAAGCAAGCCGGAAGGGCAAATCAGCGCTACAAAGAAGTCTCGCTTGCCCTCGGTCAAAAGGGCCATGCTGAACAAACAGTAAAAACCAGAAAAGCAGGACAGGCCATGGAGACATGGGAGCCTTGCTACGCTGATGGGCGGGATATAAATTGCCAACAGGCACTCTGGAGAAGAGTACGGTGTGTCCTGGAACAAGTAATAAACACAGCGTAGAGAGCATAGGGCACTTCCACTCATGGGCGTATAAATTGGGAAAACTAAAAATCAACAAGACACAGGCACCCTAAAGTTTACGGCTGCTCTGTTTCCAAGAACCTCCGCTTCGGTACACCTTCAATATCCCAGGAAAGAGAAAAATGGATAAAGAAATGGTGGTACTTGGCACAATGGAATATCACTCAGCCATGAAATCAATGTCATAAGGCTAGTTAGCAGCATGATGTGTGGATTTAGGTACGATGATTCTAAGTGAAATAAGTCACACAGAAAAAGACACTTATCCTAAGATATCGCTTATAGAGGGAATGTCAAAATCGCTACACTTGAACTGAATTACAAAACAGAACAGAGTCACACCTTTAGAAGACACACTATGGCTGCTTAACGGGAAAGGTGAGGTGGGGTGATGCATAAAACAAGGGTTTGAAATTAGCTCAGACACCGCTCCATAAGCCAAATATGTAATAGACAAGGCCTACTCCCTGCTCAGTGAACTGGACTCAACACCCCCTAGTCACCGCACAAGAATAATTCTGACTAGTACGAATCTGAAAACCGATGTATCGATATCTCTCTGCAAGTGAATCAAGAGGGTGTAAAGCGGCATCAACACAGCAGGGAAAAGCAGCCAAGCCCGATTCTAAACATACATTACTTTAAAAAACCCACAAAACAAAGACAGTGAAAGAGAGAGAAATTCTTACAGAATCCGTTCAGGGTCTATGATGCAACCTGGATTGACCATATCTAGACCCACAGCTGGATGAGACATAAGGCTGGACACTCTTGGGGCTGAGAGGATTGGTGAGGTTGGGTGAGCAAACGCAGATACTTTAAAGTAACACTGCGGGGAACACACCCCATGGGTCTCAAATCTCCAGGTACAAGGGCATCTTCCTACATCAAAACATGCATGGGAAACCCAGAAGATGGTATGCCGTGAGATCGGGAAAGGTTTCTAAAACGCACCTCATTTCTCCTCTCCTTGTGCTCGGGTTCGCCATTCCAGCCGCTTGACTAACCATCTCCCTACTTGGAGAATCAGCACCTTTAACCTCCTGATTGTACAGGTTGCAATTTGTCCTGAGGATGAACGGGAAGACGCGGAACCAACGAGAGACGAGCCCTAGGTGTTGGGACAGGCATAGGTCACTCCATTTTCCCATCAGGAAGAAGAATGAACCACAGGCTCAGCCTGCCCCCCAGAACCAAAATAGGGCCTGAAGCAATCCTGCGCTTTTGCGGCCAGCTCCCAAAAAAGCGAGGAGACAAATGGAGCTCAGGGGCACTGCAATTCACAAACGTGCAGAGTTATAAATGAGAACTCTCGTCCACAAATATATTGAGGGAAGGCAACGAAGAGGATTTGAAAGCAAGGCAGATTTGCAGGAAACAGATTTCAGGAGGTAGATTCGACTCGCCTTTAAAGCACATGAAAAGCGGCAAAACGTTGACAATGATGCCCTTGGCCAAAAAGGGCGTATGCGTTTTTTCCTGAATATATTCAGGAAAAAACGCATACGCCCTTTTTGGCCAACCAAGCAAGCCAGAAGGGCAAATCAGCGCTACAAAGAAGTCTCGCTTGCCCTCGGTCAAAAGGGCCATGCTGAACAAACAGTAAAAACCAGAAAAGCAGGACAGGCCATGGAGACATGGGAGCCTTGCTACGCTGATGGGCGGGATATAAATTGCCAACAGGCACTCTGGAGAAGAGTACGGTGTGTCCTGAAACAAGTAATAAACACAGCGTAGAGAGCATAGGGCACTTCCACTCATGGGCGTATAAATTGGGAAAACTAAAAATAAACAAGACACAGGCACCCTAAAGTTTACGGCTGCTCTGTTTCCAAGAACCTCCGCTTCGGAACACCTTCAATATCCCAGGAAAGAGAAAAATGGATAAAGAAATGGTGGTACTTGGCACAATGGAATATCACTCAGCCATGAAATCAATGTCATAAGGCTAGTTAGCAGCATGATGAGTGGATTTAGCGACGATGATTCTAAGTGAAATAAGTCACACAGAAAAAGACACTTATCCTAAGATATCGCTTATAGAGGGAATGTCAAAATCGCTACACTTGAACTGAATTACAAAACAGAACAGAGTCACACCTGTAGAAGACACACTATGGCTGCTTAACGGGAAAGGTGAGGTGGGGTGATGCATAAAACAAGGGTTTGAAATTAGCTCAGAGACCACTCCATAAGCCAAATATGTAATAGACAAGGCCTACTCCCTGCTCAGTGAACTGGACTCAACACCCCCTAGTCACCGCACAAGAATAATTCTGACTAGTACGAATCTGAAAACCTATGTATCGATATCTCTCTGCAAGTGAATCAAGAGGGTGTAAAGCGGCATCAACACAGCAGGGAAAAGCAGCCAAGCCCGATTCTAAACATAAATTACTTTAAAAAACCCACAAAACAAAGACAGTGAAAGAGAGAGAAATTCTTACAAAATCCGTTCAGGGTCTATGATGCAACCTGGATTGACCATATCTAGACCCACAGCTGGATGAGACATAAGGCTGGACACTCTTGGGGCTGAGAGGATTGGTGAGGTTGGGTGAGCAAACGCAGATACTTTAAAGTAACACTGCGGGGAACACACCCCATGGGTCTCAAATCTCCAGGTACAAGGGCATCTTCCTACATCAAAACATGCATGGGAAACCCAGAAGATGGTATGCCGTGAGATCGGGAAAGGTTTCTAAAACGCACCTCATTTCTCCTCTCCTTGTGCTCGGGTTCACCATTCCAGCCGCTTGACTAACCATCTCCCTACTTGGAGAATCAGCACCTTTAACCTCCTGATTGTACAGGTTGCAATTTGTCCTGAGGATGAACGGGAAGACGCGGAACCAACGAGAGACGAGCCCTAGGTGTTGGGACAGGCATAGGTCACTCCATTTTCCCATCAGGAAGAAGAATGAACCACAGGCTCAGCCTGCCCCCCAGAACCAAAATAGGGCCTGAAGCAATCCTGCGCTTTTGCGGCCAGCTCCCAAAAAAGCGAGGAGACAAATGGAGCTCAGGGGCACTGCAATTCACAAACGTGCAGAGTTATAAATGAGAACTCTCGTCCACAAATATATTGAGGGAAGGCAACGAAGAGGATTTGAAAGCAAGGCAGATTTGCAGGAAACAGATTTCAGGAGGTAGATTCGACTCGCCTTTAAAGCACATGAAAAGCGGCAAAACGTTGACAATGATGCCCTTGGCCAAAAAGGGCGTATGCGTTTTTTCCTGAATATATTCAGGAAAAAACGCATACGCCCTTTTTGGCCAACCAAGCAAGCCGGAAGGGCAAATCAGCGCTACAAAGAAGTCTCGCTTGCCCTCGGTCAAAAGGGCCATGCTGAACAAACAGTAAAAACCAGAAAAGCAGGACAGGCCATGGAGACATGGGAGCCTTGCTACGCTGATGGGCGGGATGTAAATTGCCAACAGGCACTCTGGAGAAGAGTATGGTGTGTCCTGAAACAAGTAATAAACACAGCGTAGAGAGCATAGGGCACTTCCACTCAAGGGCGTATAAATTGGGAAAACTAAAAATCAACAAGACACAGGCACCCTAAAGTTTACGGCTGCTCTGTTTCCAAGAACCTCCGCTTCCGTACACCTTCAATATCCCAGGAAAGAGAAAAATGGATAAAGAAATGGTGGTACTTGGCACAATGGAATATCACTCAGCCATGAAATCAATGTCATAAGGCTAGTTAGCAGCATGATGAGTGGATTTAGATACGATGATTCTAAGTGAAATAAGTCACACAGAAAAAGACACTTATCCTAAGATATCGCTTATAGAGGGAATGTCAAAATCGCTACACTTGAACTGAATTACAAAACAGAACAGAGTCACACCTTTAGAAGACACACTATGGCTGCTTAACGGGAAAGGTGAGGTGGGGTGATGCATAAAACAAGGGTTTGAAATTAGCTCAGAGACCGCTCCATAAGCCAAATATGTAATAGACAAGGCCTACTCCCTGCTCAGTGAACTGGACTCAACACACCCTAGTCACCACACAAGAATATATCTGACTAGTAAGAATCTGAAAACCTATGTATCGATATCTCTCTGCAAGTGAATCAAGAGGGTGTAAAGCGGCATCAATACAGCAGGGAAAAGCAGCCAAGCCCGATTCTAAACATAAATTACTTTAACAAACCCACAAAACAAAGACAGTGAAAGAGAGAGAAATTCTTACAAAATCCGTTCAGGGTCTATGATGCAACCTGGATTGACCATATCTAGACCCACAGCTGGATGAGACATAAGGCTGGACACTCTTGGGGCTGAGAGGATTGGTGAGGTTGGGTGAGCAAATGCAGATACTTTAAAGTAACACTGCGGGGAACACACCCCATGGGTCTCAAATCTCCAGGTACAAGGGCATCTTCCTACATCAAAACATGCATTGGAAAGCCAGAAGATGGTATGCCATGAGATCGGGAAAGGTTTCTAAAACGCACCTCATTTCTCCTCTCCTTGTGCTCGGGTTCGCCATTCCAGCCGCTTGACTAACCATCTCCCTACTTGGAGAATCAGCACCTTTAACCTCCTGATTGTACAGGTTGCAATTTGTCCTGAGGATGAACGGGAAGACGCGGAACCAACGAGAGACGAGCCCTAGGTGTTGGGACAGGCATAGGTCACTCCATTTTCCCATCAGGAAGAAGAATGAACCACAGGCTCAGCCTGCCCCCCAGAACCAAAATAGGGCCTGAAGCAATCCTGCGCTTTTGCGGCCAGCTCCCAAAAAAGCGAGGAGACAAATGGAGCTCAGGGGCACTGCAATTCACAAACGTGCAGAGTTATAAATGAGAACTCTCGTCCACAAATATATTGAGGGAAGGCAACGAAGAGGATTTGAAAGCAAGGCAGATTTGCAGGAAACAGATTTCAGGAGGTAGATTCAACTCGCCTTTAAAGCACATGAAAAGCGGCAAAACGTTGACAATGTTGCCCTTGGCCAAAAAGGGCGTATGCGTTTTTTCCTGAATATATTCAGGAAAAAACGCATACGCCCTTTTTGGCCAACCAAGCAAGCCGGAAGGGCAAATCAGCGCTACAAAGAAGTCTCGCTTGCCCTCGGTCAAAAGGGCCATGCTGAACAAACAGTAAAAACCAGAAAAGCAGGACACGCCATGGAGACATGGGAGCCTTGCTACGCTGATGGGCGGGATATAAATTGCCAACAGGCACTCTGGAGAAGAGTACGGTGTGTCCTGAAACAAGTAATAAACACAGCGTAGAGAGCATAGGGCACTTCCACTCATGGGCGTATAAATTGGGAAAACTAAAAATCAACAAGACACAGGCACCCTAAAGTTTACGGCTGCTCTGTTTCCAAGAACCTCTGCTTCGGAACACCTTCAATATGCCAGGAAAGAGAAAAATGGATAAAGAAATGGTGGTACTTGACACAATGGAATATCACTCAGCCATGAAATCAATGTCATAAGGCTAGTTAGCAGCATGATGAGTGGATTTAGGTACGATGATTCTAAGTGAAATAAGTCACACAGAAAAAGACACTTATCCTAAGATATCGCTTATAGAGGGAATGTCAAAATCGCTACACTTGAACTGAATTACAAAACAGAACAGAGTCACACCTTTAGAAGACACACTATGGCTGCTTAACCGGAAAGGTGAGGTGGGGTGATGCATAAAACAAGGGTTTGAAATTAGCTCAGAGACCGCTCCATTAGCCAAATATGTAATAGACAAGGCCTACTCCCTGCTCAGTGAACTGGACTCAACACCCCGTAGTCACCGCACTAGAATAATTCTGACTAGTACGAATCTGAAAACCTATGTATCGATATCTCTCTGCAAGTGAATCAAGAGGGTGTAAAGCGGCATCAACGCAGCAGGGAAAAGCAGCCAAGCCCGATTCTAAACATAAATTACTTTAAAAAACCCACAAAACAAAGACAGTGAAAGAGAGAGAAATTCTTACAAAATCCGTTCAGGGTCTATGATGCAACCTGGATTGACCATATCTAGACCCACAGCTGGATGAGACATAAGGCTGGACACTCTTGGGGCTGAGAGGATTGGTGAGGTTGGGTGAGCAAACGCAGATACTGTAAAGTAACACTGCGGGGAACACACTCCATGGGTCTCAAATCTCAAGGTACAAGGGAATCTTCCTACATCAAAACATGCATGGGAAAGCCAGAAGATGGTATGCCGTGAGATCGGGAAAGGTTTCTAAAACGCACATCATTTCTCCTTTCCTTGTGCTCGGTTTCGCCATTCCAGCCACTGGAATAACCATCTCCCTACTTGGAGAATCAGCACCTTTAACCTACTGTTTCGTCCAGGTTGCAATTTGTCCTGATGATGAACGGGAAGACGGGGAACCAACGAGAGACTAGCCCTAGGTGTTGGGACAGGCACAGGTCACTCCATTTTCCCATCAGGAAGAAGAATGAACCACAGGCTCAGCCTGCCCCCCAGAACCAAATTAGGGCCTGAAGCAATCCTGCGCTTTTGCGGCCAGCTCCCAAAAATGCGAGGAGACAAATGGAGCTCAGGGGCACTGCAATTCACAAACGTGCAGAGTTATAAATGAGAACTCTCGTCCACAAATATATTGAGGGAAGGCAACGAAGAGGATTTGAAAGCAAGGCAGATTTGCAGGAAACAGATTTCAGGAGGTAGATTCGACTCACCTTTAAAGCACATGAAAAGCGGCAAAACGTTGACAATGATGCCCTTGGCCAAAAAGGGCGTATGCGTTTTTTCCTGAATATATTCAGGAAAAAACGCATACGCCCTTTTTGGCCAACCAAGCAAGCCGGAAGGGCAAATCAGCGCTACAAAGAAGTCTCGCTTGCCCTCGGTCAAAAGGGCCATGCTGAACAAAGTGTAAAAACCAGAAAAGCAGGACAGGCCATGGAGACATGGGAGCCTTTCTACGCTGATGGGCGGGATGTAAATTGCCAACAGGCACTCTGGAGAAGAGTACGGTGTGTCCTGAAACAAGTAATAAACACAGCGTAGAGAGCATAGGGCACTTCCACTCAAGGGCGTATAAATTGGGAAAACGAAAAATCAAAAAGACACAGGCACCCTAAAGTTTACGGCTGCTCTGTTTCCAAGAACCTCCGCTTCGGTACACCTTCAATATCCCAGGAAAGAGAAAAATGGATAAAGAAATGGTGGTACTTGGCACAATGGAATATCACTCAGCCATGAAATCAATGTCATAAGGCTAGTTAGCAGCATGATGAGTGGATTTAGATACGATGATTCTAAGTGAAATAAGTCACACAGAAAAAGACACTTATCCTAAGATATCGCTTATAGAGGGAATGTCAAAATCGCTACACTTGAACTGAATTACAAAACAGAACAGAGTCACACCTTTAGAAGACACACTATGGCTGCTTAACGGGAAAGGTGAGGTGGGGTGATGCATAAAACAAGGGTTTGAAATTAGCTCAGAGACCGCTCCATAAGACAAATATGTAATAGACAAGGCCTACTCCCTGCTCAGTGAACTGGACTCAACACACCCTAGTCACCACACAAGAATATATCTGACTAGTAAGAATCTGAAAACCTATGTATCGATATCTCTCTGCAAGTGAATCAAGAGGGTGTAAAGCGGCATCAATACAGCAGGGAAAAGCAGCCAAGCCCGATTCTAAACATAAATTACTTTAACAAACCCACAAAACAAAGACAGTGAAAGAGAGAGAAATTCTTACAAAATCCGTTCAGGGTCTATGATGCAACCTGGATTGACCATATCTAGACCCACAGCTGGATGAGACATAAGGCTGGACACTCTTGGGGCTGAGAGGATTGGTGAGGTTGGGTGAGCAAACGCAGATACTTTAAAGTAACACTGCGGGGAACACACCCCATGGGTCTCAAATCTCCAGGTACAAGGGCATCTTCCTACATCAAAACATGCATTGGAAAGCCAGAAGATGGTATGCCATCAGATCGGGAAAGGTTTCTAAAACGCACCTCATTTCTCCTCTCCTTGTGCTCGGGTTCGCCATTCCAGCCGCTTGACTAACCATCTCCCTACTTGGAGAATCAGCACCTTTAACCTCCTGATTGTACAGGTTGCAATTTGTCCTGAGGATGAACGGGAAGACGCGGAACCAACGAGAGACGAGCCCTAGGTGTTGGGACAGGCATAGGTCACTCCATTTTCCCATCAGGAAGAAGAATGAACCACAGGCTCAGCCTGCCCCCCAGAACCAAAATAGGGCCTGAAGCAATCCTGCGCTTTTGCGGCCAGCTCCCAAAAAAGCGAGGAGACAAATGGAGCTCAGGGGCACTGCAATTCACAAACGTGCAGAGTTATAAATGAGAACTCTCGTCCACAAATATATTGAGGGAAGGCAACGAAGAGGATTTGAAAGCAAGGCAGATTTGCAGGAAACAGATTTCAGGAGGTAGATTCAACTCGCCTTTAAAGCACATGAAAAGCGGCAAAACGTTGACAATGTTGCCCTTGGCCAAAAAGGGCGTATGCGTTTTTTCCTGAATATATTCAGGAAAAAACGCATACGCCCTTTTTGGCCAACCAAGCAAGCCGGAAGGGCAAATCAGCGCTACAAAGAAGTCTCGCTTGCCCTCGGTCAAAAGGGCCATGCTGAACAAACAGTAAAAACCAGAAAAGCAGGACAGGCCATGGAGACATGGGAGCCTTGCTACGCTGATGGGCGGGATATAAATTGCCAACAGGCACTCTGGAGAAGAGTACGGTGTGTCCTGAAACAAGTAATAAACACAGCGTAGAGAGCATAGGGCACTTCCACTCATGGGCGTATAAATTGGGAAAACTAAAAATCAACAAGACACAGGCACCCTAAAGTTTACGGCTGCTCTGTTTCCAAGAACCTCTGCTTCGGAACACCTTCAATATGCCAGGAAAGAGAAAAATGGATAAATAAATGGTGGTACTTGACACAATGGAATATCACTCAGCCATGAAATCAATGTCATAAGGCTAGTTAGCAGCATGATGTGTGGATTTAGGTACGATGATTCTAAGTGAAATAAGTCACACAGAAAAAGACACTTATCCTAAGATATCGCTTATAGAGGGAATGTCAAAATCGCTACACTTGAACTGAATTACAAAACAGAACAGAGTCACACCTTTAGAAGACACACTATGGCTGCTTAACGGGAAAGGTGAGGTGGGGTGATGCATAAAACAAGGGTTTGAAATTAGCTCAGAGACCGCTCCATTAGCCAAATATGTAATAGACAAGGCCTACTCCCTGCTCAGTGAACTGGACTCAACACCCCGTAGTCACCGCACTAGAATAATTCTGACTAGTACGAATCTGAAAACCTATGTATCGATATCTCTCTGCAAGTGAATCAAGAGGGTGTAAAGCGGCATCAACGCAGCAGGGAAAAGCAGCCAAGCCCGATTCTAATCATAAATTACTTTAAAAAACCCACAAAACAAAGACAGTGAAAGAGAGAGAAATTCTTACAAAATCCGTTCAGGGTCTATGATGCAACCTGGATTGACCATATCTAGACCCACAGCTGGATGAGACATAAGGCTGGACACTCTTGGGGCTGAGAGGATTGGTGAGGTTGGGTGAGCAAACGCAGATACTGTAAAGTAACACTGCGGGGAACACACCCCATGGGTCTCAAATCTCAAGGTACAAGGGAATCTTCCTACATCAAAACATGCATGGGAAAGCCAGAAGATGGTATGCCGTGAGATCGGGAAAGGTTTCTAAAACGCACATCATTTCTCCTTTCCTTGTGCTCGGTTTCGCCATTCCAGCCACTGGACTAACCATCTCCCTACTTGGAGAATCAGCACCTTTAACCTACTGTTTCGTCCAGGTTGCAATTTGTCCTGATGATGAACGGGAAGACGGGGAACCAACGAGAGACTAGCCCTAGGTGTTGGGACAGGCACAGGTCACTCCATTTTCCCATCAGGAAGAAGAATGAACCACAGGCTCAGCCTGCCCCCCAGAACCAAATTAGGGCCTGAAGCAATCCTCCGCTTTTGCGGCCAGCTCCCAAAAATGCGAGGAGACAAATGGAGCTCAGGGGCACTGCAATTCACAAACGTGCAGAGTTATAAATGAGAACTCTCGTCCACAAATATATTGAGGGAAGGCAACGAAGAGGATTTGAAAGCAAGGCAGATTTGCAGGAAACAGATTTCAGGAGGTAGATTCGACTCGCCTTTAAAGCACATGAAAAGCGGCAAAACGTTGACAATGATGCCCTTGGCCAAAAAGGGCGTATGCGTTTTTTCCTGAATATATTCAGGAAAAAACGCATACGCCCTTTTTGGCCAACCAAGCAAGCCGGAAGGGCAAATCAGCGCTACAAAGAAGTCTCGCTTGCCCTCGGTCAAAAGGGCCATGCTGAACAAAGTGTAAAAACCAGAAAAGCAGGACAGGCCATGGAGACATGGGAGCCTTTCTACGCTGATGGGCGGGATGTAAATTGCCAACAGGCACTCTGGAGAAGAGTACGGTGTGTCCTGAAACAAGTAATAAACACAGCGTAGAGAGCATAGGGCACTTCCACTCAAGGGCGTATAAATTGGGAAAACTAAAAATCAAAAAGACACAGGCACCCTAAAGTTTACGGCTGCTCTGTTTCCAAGAACCTCCGCTTCGGTACACCTTCAATATCCCAGGAAAGAGAAAAATGGATAAAGAAATGGTGGTACTTGGCACAATGGAATATCACTCAGCCATGAAATCAATGTCATAAGGCTAGTTAGCAGCATGATGAGTGGATTTAGATACGATGATTCTAAGTGAAATAAGTCACACAGAAAAAGACACTTATCCTAAGATATCGCTTATAGAGGGAATGTCAAAATCGCTACACTTGAACTGAATTACAAAACAGAACAGAGTCACACCTTTAGAAGACACACTATGGCTGCTTAACGGGAAAGGTGAGGTGGGGTGATGCATAAAACAAGGGTTTGAAATTAGCTCAGAGACCGCTCCATAAGCCAAATATGTAATAGACAAGGCCTACTCCCTGCTCAGTGAACTGGACTCAACACACCCTAGACACCACACAAGAATATATCTGACTAGTAAGAATCTGAAAACCTATGTATCGATATCTCTCTGCAAGTGAATCAAGAGGGTGTAAAGCGGCATCAACACAGCAGGGAAAAGCAGCCAAGCCCGATTCTAAACATAAATTACTTTAAAAAACCCACAAAACAAAGACAGTGAAAGAGAGAGAAATTCTTACAAAATCCGTTCAGGGTCTCTGATGCAACCTGGATTGACCATATCTAGACCCACAGCTGGATGAGACATAAGGCTGGACACTCTTGGGGCTGAGAGGATTGGTGAGGTTGGGTGAGCAAACGCAGATACTTTAAAGTAACACTGCGGGGAACACACCCCATGGGTCTCAAATCTCCAGGTACAAGGGCATCTTCCTACATCAAAACATGCATGGGAAACCCACAAGATGGTATGCCATGAGATCGGGAAAGGTTTCTAAAACGCACCTCATTTCTCCTCTCCTTGTGCTCGGGTTCGCCATTCCAGCCGCTTGACTAATCATCTCCCTACTTGGAGAATCAGCACCTTTAACCTCCTGATTGTACAGGTTGCAATTTGTCCTGAGGATGAACGGGAAGACGCGGAACCAACGAGAGACGAGCCCTAGGTGTTGGGACAGGCATAGGTCACTCCATTTTCCCATCAGGAAGAAGAATGAACCACAGGCTCAGCCTGCCCCCCAGAACCAAAATAAGGCCTGAAGCAATCCTGCGCTTTTGCGGCCAGCTCCCAAAAAAGCGAGGAGACAAATGGAGCTCAGGGGCACTGCAATTCACAAACGTGCAGAGTTATAAATGAGAACTCTCGTCCACAAATATATTGAGGGAAGGCAATGAAGAGGATTTGAAAGCAAGGCAGATTTGCAGGAAACAGATTTCAGGAGGTAGATTCGACTCGCCTTTAAAGCACATGAAAAGCGGCAAAACGTTGACAATGATGCCCTTGGCCAAAAAGGGCGTATGCGTTTTTTCCTGAATATATTCAGGAAAAAACGCATACGCCCTTTTTGGCCAACCAAGCAAGCCGGAAGGGCAAATCAGCGCTACAAAGAAGTCTCGCTTGCCCTCGGTCAAAAGGGCCATGCTGAACAAAGTGTAAAAACCAGAAAAGCAGGACAGGCCATGGAGACATGGGAGCCTTGCTACGCTGATGGGCGGGACGTAAATTGCCAACAGGCACTCTGGAGAAGAGTACGGTGTGTCCTGAAACAAGTAATAAACACAGCGTAGAGAGCATAGGGCACTTCCACTCAAGGGCGTATAAATTGGGAAAACTAAAAATCAACAAGACACAGGCACCCTAAAGTTTACGGCTGCTCTGTTTCCAAGAACCTCTGCTTCGGTACACCTTCAATATCCCAGGAAAGAGAAAAATGGATAAAGAAATGGTGGTACTTGGCACAATGGAATATCTCTCAGCCATGAAATCAATGTCATAAGGCTAGTTAGCAGCATGATGAGTGGATTTAGGTACGATGATTCTAAGTGAAATAAGTCACACAGAAAAAGACACTTATCCTAAGATATCGCTTATAGAGGGAATGTCAAAATGGCTACACTTGAACTGAATTACAAAACAGAACAGTGTCACACCTTTAGAAGACACACTATGGCTGCTTAACGGGAAAGGTGAGGTGGGGTGATGCATAAAACAAGGGTTTGAAATTAGCTCAGAGACCGCTCCATAAGCCAAATATGTAATAGACAAGGCCTACTCCCTGCTCAGTGAACTGGACTCAACACACCCTAGTCACCACACAAGAATATATCTGACTAGTAAGAATCTGAAAACCTATGTATCGATATCTCTCTGCAAGTGAATCAAGAGGGTGTAAAGCGGCATCAACACAGCAGGGAAAAGCAGCCAAGCCCGATTCTAAACATAAATTACTTTAAAAAACCCACAAAACAAAGACAGTGAAAGAGAGAGAAATTCTTACAAAATCCGTTCAGGGTCTACGATGCAACCTGGATTGACCATATCTAGACACACAGCTGGATGAGACATAAGGCTGGACACTCTTGGGGCTGAGAGGATTGGTGAGGTTGGGTGAGCAAACGCAGATACTTTAAAGTAACACTGCGGGGAACACACCCCATGGGTCTCAAATCTCCAGGTACAAGGGCATCTTCCTACATCAAAACATGCATGGGAAACCCAGAAGATGGTATGCCATGAGATCGGGAAAGGTTTCTAAAACGCACCTCATTTCTCCTCTCCTTGTGCTCGGGTTCGCCATTCCAGCCGCTTGACTAACCATCTCCCTACTTGGAGAATCAGCACCTTTAACCTACTGTTTCGTCCAGGTTGCAAATTGTCCTGAGGATGAACGGGAAGACGAGGAACCAACGAAAGACTAGCCCTAGGTGTTGGGACAGGCACAGGTCACTCCATTTTCCCATCAGGAAGAAGAATGAACCACAGGCTCAGCCTGCCCCCCAGAACCAAAATAGGGCCTGAAGCAATCCTGCGCTTTTGCGGCCAGCTCCCAAAAAAGCGAGGAGACAAATGGAGCTCAGGGGCACTGCAATTCACAAACGTGCAGAGTTATAAATGAGAACTCTCGTCCACAAATATATTGAGGGAAGGCAACGAAGAGGATTTGAAAGCAAGGCAGATTTGCAGGAAACAGATTTCAGGAGGTAGATTCGACTCGCCTTTAAAGCACATGAAAAGCGGCAAAACGTTGACAATGATGCCCTTGGCCAAAAAGGGCGTATGCGTTTTTTCCTGAATATATTCAGGAAAAAACGCATACGCCCTTTTTGGCCAACCAAGCAAGCCGGAAGGGCAAATCAGCGCTACAAAGAAGTCTCGCTTGCCCTCGGTCAAAAGGGCCATGCTGAAAAAAGTGTAAAAACCACAAAAGCAGGACAGGCCATGGAGACATGGGAGCCTTGCTACGCTGATGGGCGGGATGTAAATTGCCAACAGGCACTCTGGAGAAGAGTACGGTGTGTCCTGAAACAAGTAATAAACACAGCGTAGAGAGCATAGGGCACTTCCACTCAAGGGCGTATAAATTGGGAAAACTAAAAATCAACAAGACACAGACACCCTAAAGTTTACGGCTGCTCTGTTTCCAAGAACCTCCACTTCGGCACACCTTCAATATCCCAGGAAAGACAAAAATGGATAAAGAAATGGTGGTACTTGGCACAATGGAATATCACTCAGCCATGAAATCAATGTCATAAGGGTAGTTAGCACCATGATGAGTGGATTTAGATACGATGATTCTAAGTGAAATAAGTCACACAGAAAAAGACACTTATCCTAAGATATCGCTTATAGAGGGAATGTCAAAATCGCTACACTTGAACTGAATTACAAAACAGAACAGAGTCACACCTTTAGAAGACACACTATGGCTGCTTAACGGGAAAGGTGAGGTGGGGTGATGCATAAAACAAGTGTTTGAAATTAGATCAGAGACCGCTCCATAAGCCAAATATGTAATAGACAAGGCCTACTCCCTGCTCAGTGAACTGGACTCAACACACCCTAGACACCACACAAGAATATATCTGACTAGTAAGAATCTGAAAACCTATGTATCGATATCTCTCTGCAAGTGAATCAAGAGGGTGTAAAGCGGCATCAACACAGCAGGGAAAAGCAGCCAAGCCCGATTCTAAACATACATTACTTTAAAAAACCCACAAAACAAAGACAGTGAAAGAGAGAGAAATTCTTACAAAATCCGTTCAGGGTCTACGATGCAACCTGGTTTGACCATATCTAGACACACAGCTGGATGAGACATAAGGCTGGACACTCTTGGGGCTGAGAGGATTGGTGAGGTTGGGTGAGCAAACGCAGATACTTTAAAGTAACACTGCGGGGAACACACCCCATGGGTCTCAAATCTCCAGGTACAAGGGCATCTTCCTACATCAAAACATGCATGGGAAACCCAGAAGATGGTATGCCATGAGATCGGGAAAGGTTTCTAAAACGCACCTCATTTATCCTCTCCTTGTGCTCGGGTTCGCCATTCCAGCCGCTTGACTAACCATCTCCCTACTTGGAGAATCAGCACCTTTAACCTCCTGATTGTACAGGTTGCAATTTGTCCTGAGGATGAACGGGAAGACGCGGAACCAACGAGAAACGAGCCCTAGGTGTTGGGACAGGCATAGGTCACTCCATTTTCCCATCAGGAAGAAGAATGAACCACAGGCTCAGCCTGCCTCCCAGTACCAAAATAGGGCCTGAAGCAATCCTGCGCTTTTGCGGCCAGCTCCCAAAAAAGCGAGGAGACAAATGGAGCTCAGGGGCATTGCAATTCACAAACGTGCAGAGTTATAAATGAGAACTCTCGTCCACAAATATATTGAGGGAAGGCAACGAAGAGGATTTGAAAGCAAGGCAGATTTGCAGGAAACAGATTTCAGGAGGTAGATTCGACTCGCCTTTAAAGCACATGAAAAGCGGCAAAACGTTGACAATGATGCCCTTGGCCAAAAAGGGCGTATGCGTTTTTTCCTGAATATATTCAGGAAAAAACGCATACGCCCTTTTTGGCCAACCAAGCAAGCCGGAAGGGCAAATCAGCGCTACAAAGAAGTCTCGCTTGCCCTCGGTCAAAAGGGCCATGCTGAACAAAGTGTAAAAACCAGAAAAGCAGGACAGGCCATGGAGACATGGGAGCCTTGCTACGCTGATGGGCGGGATGTAAATTGCCAACAGGCACTCTGGAGAAGAGTACGGTGTGTCCTGAAACAAGTAATAAACACAGCGTAGAGAGCATAGGGCACTTCCACTCAAGGGCGTATAAATTGGGAAAACTAAAAATCAACAAGACACAGGCACCCTAAAGTTTACGGCTGCTCTGTTTCCAAGAACCTCCGCTTCGGTACACCTTCAATATCCCAGGAAAGAGAAAAATGGATAAATAAATGGTGGTACTTTGCACAATGGAATATCACTCAGCCATGAAATCAATGTCATAAGGGTAGTTAGCAGCATGATGAGTGGATTTAGGTACGATGATTCTAAGTGAAATAAGTCACACAGAAAAAGACACTTATCCTAAGATATCGCTTATAGAGGGAATGTCAAAATGGCTACACTTGAACTGAATTACAAAACAGAACAGAGTCACACCTGTATAAGACACACTATGGCTGCTTAACGGGAAAGGTGAGGTGGGGTGATGCATAAAACAAGGGTTTGAAATTAGCTCAGAGACCGCTCCATAAGCCAAATATGTAATAGACAAGGCCTACTCCCTGCTCAGTGAACTGGACTCAACACACCCTAGTCACCACACAAGAATATATCTGACTAGTAAGAATCTGAAAACCTATGTATCGATATCTCTCTGCAAGTGAATCAAGAGGGTGTAAAGCGGCAGAAACACAGCAGGGAAAAGCAGCCAAACCCCATTCTAAACATACATTACTTTAAAAAACCCACAAAGCAAAGACAGTGAAAGAGAGAGAAATTCTTACAAAATCCGTTCAGGGTCTCTGATGCAACCTGGATTGACCATATCTAGACCCACAGCTGGATGAGACATAAGGCTGGACACTCTTGGGGCTGAGAGGATTGGTGAGGTTGGGTGAGCAAATGCAAATACTTTAAAGTAATACCGCGGGGTACCCACCCCATGGGTCTCAAATCTCCAGGTACAAGGGAATCTTCCTACATCAAAACATGCATGGGAAACCCAGAAGATGGTGTGCCGTGAGATCGGGAAAGGTTTCTAAAACGCACCTCATTTCTCCTCTCCTTGTGCTCGGGTTCGCCATTCCAGCCGCTTGACTAACCATCTCCCTACTTGGAGAATCAGCACCTTTAACCTACTGTTTCGTCCAGGTTGCAATTTGTCCTGAGGATGAACGGGAAGACGCAGAACCAATGAAAGACTAGCCCTAGGTGTTGGGACAGGCACAGGTCACTCCATTTTCCCATCAGGAAGAAGAATGAACCACAGGCTCAGCCTGCCCCCCAGAACCAAAATAGGGCCTGAAGCAATCCTGCGCTTTTGCGGCCAGCTCCCAAAAAAGCGAGGAGACAAATGGAGCTCAGGGGCACTGCAATTCACAAACGTGCAGAGTTATAAATGAGAACTCCCGTCCACAAATATATTGAGGGAAGGCAACGAAGAGGATTTGAAAGCAAGGCAGATTTGCAGGAAACAGATTTCAGGAGGTAGATTCGACTCGCCTTTAAAGCACATGAAAAGCGGCAAAACGTTGACAATGATGCCCTTGGCCAAAAAGGGCGTATGCGTTTTTTCCTGAATATACTCAGGAAAAAACGCATACGCCCTTTTTGGCCAACCAAGCAGGCCGGAAGGGCAAATCAGCGCTACAAAGAAGTCTCGCTTGCCCTCGGTCAAAAGCGCCTTGCTGAACAAAGTGTAAAAACCAGAAAAGCAGGACAGGCCATGGAGACATGGGAGCCTTGCTACGCTGATGGGCGGGATGTAAATTGCCAACAGGCACTCTGTAGAAGAGTACGGTGTGTCCTGAAACAAGTAATAAACACAGCGTAGAGAGCATAGGGCACTTCCACTCAATGGCGTATAAATTGGGAAAAATAAATATCAACAAGACACAGGCACCCTAAAGTTTACGGCTGCTCTGTTTCCAAGAACCTCCACTTCGGTACACCTTCAATATCCCAGGAAAGAGAAAAATGGATAAAGAAATGGTGGTACTTGGCACAATGGAATATCACTCAACCATGAAATCAATGTCATAAGGCTAGTTAGCAGCATGATGAGTGGATTTAGATACGATGATTCTAAGTGAATTAAGTCACACAGAAAAAGACACTTATCCTAAGATATCGCTTATAGAGGGAATGTCAAAATCGCTACACTTGAACTGAATTACAAAACAGAACAGAGTCACACCTTTAGAAGACACACTATGGCTGCTTAACGGGAAAGGTAAGGTGGGGTGATGCATAAAACAAGGGTTTGAAATTAGCTCAGAGACCGCTCCATAAGCCAAATATGTAATAGACAAGGCCTACTCCCTGCTCAGTGAACTGGACTCAACACACCCTAGTCACCACACAAGAATATATCTGACTAGTAAGAATCTGAAAACCTATGTATCGATATCTCTCTGCAAGTGAATCAAGAGGGTGTAAAGCGGCATCAACACAGCAGGGAAAAGCAGCCAAGCCCGATTCTAAACATAAATTACTTTAAAAAACCCACAAAACAAAGACAGTGAAAGAGAGAGAAATTCTTACAAAATCCGTTCAGGGTCTATGATGCAACCTGGATTGACCATATCTAGACCCACAGCTGGATGAGACATAAGGCTGGATACTCTTGGGGCTGAGAGGTTTGGTGAGGTTGAGTGAGCAAACGCAGATACTTTAAAGTAACACTGCGGGGAACACACCCCATGGGTCTCAAATCTCCAGGTACAAGGGCATCTTCCTACATCAAAACATGCATGGGAAACCAAGAAGATGGTATGCCATGAGATCGGGAAAGGTTTCTAAAACGCACCCCATTTCTCCTCTCCTTGTGCTCGGGTTCGCCATTCCAGCCGCTTGACTAACCATCTCCCTACTTGGAGAATCAGCACCTTTAACCTCCTGATTGTACAGGTTGCAATTTGTCCTGAGGATGAACGGGAAGACGCGGAACCAACGAGAGACTAGCCCTAGGTGTTGGGACAGGCATAGGTCACTCCATTTTCCCATCAGGAAGAAGAATGAACCACAGGCTCAGCCTGCCTCCCAGAACCAAAATAGGGCCTGAAGCAATCCTGCGCTTTTGCGGCCAGCTCCCAAAAAAGCGAGGAGACAAATGGAGCTCAGGGGCACTGCAATTCACAAACGTGCAGAGTTATAAATGAGAACTCTCGTCCACAAATATATTGAGGGAAGGCAACGAAGAGGATTTGAAAGCAAGGCAGATTTGCAGGAAACAGATTTCAGGAGGTAGATTCGACTCGCCTTTAAAGCACATGAAAAGCGGCAAAACGTTGACAATGATGCCCTTGGCCAAAAAGGGCGTATGCGTTTTTTCCTGAATATATTCAGGAAAAAACGCATACGCCCTTTTTGGCCAACCAAGCAAGCCGGAAGGGCAAATCAGCGCTACAAAGAAGTCTCGCTTGCCCTCGGTCAAAAGGGCCATGCTGAACAAACAGTAAAACCCAGAAAAGCAGGACAGGCCATGGAGACATGGGAGCCTTGCTACGCTGATGGGCGGGATATAAATTGCCAACAGGCACTCTGGAGAAGAGTACGGTGTGTCCTGAAACAAGTAATAAACACACCGTAGAGAGCATAGGGCACTTCCACTCATGGGCGTATAAATTGGGAAAAGTAAAAATCAAAAAGACACAGGCACCCTAAAGTTTACGGCTGCTCTGTTTCCAAGAACCTCCACTTCGGTACACCTTCAATATCCCAGGAAAGAGAAAAATGGATAAAGAAATGGTGGTACTTGGCACAATGGAATATCACTCAGCCATGAAATCAATGTCATAAGGCTAGTTAGCAGCATGATGAGTGGATTTAGGTACGATGATTCTAAGTGAAATAAGTCACACAGAAAAAGACACTTATCCTAAGATATCGCTTATAGAGGGAATGTCAAAATCGCTACACTTGAACTGAATTACAAAACAGAACAGAGGCACACCTTTAGAAGACAAACTATGGCCGTTTAACCGGAAAGGTGAGGTGGGGTGATGCATAAAACAAGGGTTTGAAATTAGCTCAGACACCGCTCCATAAGCCAAATATGTAATAGACAAGGCCTACTCCCTGCTCAGTGAACTGGACTCAACACCCCCTAGTCACCGCACAAGAATATATCTGACTAGTATGAATCTGAAAACCTATGTATCGATATCTCTCTGCAAGTGAATCAAGAGGGTGTAAAGCGGCATCAACACAGCAGGGAAAAGCAGCCAAGCCCGATTCTAAACATAAATTACTTTAAAAAACCCACAAAACAAAGACAGTGAAAGAGAGAGAAATTCTTACAAAATCCGTTCAGGGTGTATGATGCAACCTGGATTGACCATATCTAGACCCACAGCTGGATGAGACATAAGGCTGGACACTCTTGGGGCTGAGAGGATTGGTGAGGTTGGGTGAGCAAACGCAGATACTTTAAAGTAACACCGCGGGGTACACACCCCATGGGTCTCAAATCTCCAGGTACAAGGGCATCTTCCTACATCAAAACATGCATGGGAAACCCAGAAGATGGTATGCTGTGAGTTCAGGAAAGGTTTCTAAAACGCACCTCATTTCTCCTCTCCTTGTGCTCGGGTTCGCCATTCCAGCCGCTTGACTAACCATCTCCCTACTTGGAGAATCAGCACCTTTAACCTCCTGATTGTACAGGTTGCAATTTGTCCTGAGGATTAATGGGAAGACGGGCAACCAACGAGAGACGAGCCCTAGGTGTTGGGACAGGCATAGGTCACTCCATTTTCCCATCAGGAAGAAGAATGAACCACAGGCTCAGCCTGCCCCCCAGACCCAAAATAGGGCCTGAAGCAATCCTGCGCTTTTGCGGCCAGCTCCCAAAAGAGCGAGGAGACAAATGGAGCTCAGGGGCACTGCAATTCACAAACGTGCAGAGTTATAAATGAGAACTCTCGTCCACAAATATATTGAGGGAAGGCAACGAAGAGGATTTGAAAGCAAGGCAGATTTGCAGGAAACAGATTTCAGGAGGTAGATTCGACTCGCCTTTAAAGCACATGAAAAGCGGCAAAACGTTGACAATGATGCCCTTAGCCAAAAAGGGCGTATGCGTTTTTTCCTGAATATATTCAGGAAAAAACGCATACGCCCTTTTTGGCCAACCAAGCAAGCCGGAAGGGCAAATCAGCGCTACAAAGAAGTCTCGCTTGCCCTCGGTCAAAAGGGCCATGCTGAACAAAGTGTAAAAACCAGAAAAGCAGGACAGGCCATGGAGACATGGGAGCCTTGCTACGCTGATGGGCGGGATGTAAATTGCCAACAGGCACTCTGGAGAAGAGTACGGTGTGTCCTGAAACAAGTAATAAACACAGCGTAGAGAGCATAGGGCACTTCCACTCATGGGCGTATAAATTGGGAAAACTAAAAATCAACAAGACACAGGCACCCTAAAGTTTACGGCTGCTCTGTTTCCAAGAACCTCCGCTTCGGTACACCTTCAATATCCCAGGAAAGAGAAAAATGGATAAAGAAATGGTGGTACTTGGCACAATGGAATATCACTCAGCCATGAAATCAATGTCATAAGGCTAGTTAGCAGCATGATGAGTGGATTTAGGTACGGTGATTCTAAGTGAAATAAGTCACACAGAAAAAGGCCCTTATCCTAAGATATCGCTTATAGAGGGAATGTCAAAATCGCTACACTTGAACTGAATTACAAAACAGAACAGAGTCACACCTTTAGAAGACAAACTATGGCTGCTTAACCGGAAAGGTGAGGTGGGGTGATGCATAAAACAAGGGTTTGAAATTAGCTCAGACACCGCTCCATAAGCCAAATATGTAATAGACAAGGCCTACTCCCTGCTCAGTGAACTGGACTCAACACCCCCTAGTCACCGCACAAGAATATATCTGACTAGTATGAATCTGAAAACCTATGTATCGATATCTCTCTGCAAGTGAATCAAGAGGGTGTAAAGCGGCATCAACACAGCAGGGAAAAGCAGCCAAGCCCGATTCTAAACATAAATTACTTTAAAAAACCCACAAAACAAAGACAGTGAAAGAGAGAGAAATTCTTACAAAATCCGTTCAGGGTCTCTGATGCAACCTCCATTGACCATATCAAGACCCACAGCTGGATGAGACATAAGGCTGGACATTCTTGGGGCTGAGAGGGTTGGTGAGGTTGGGTGAGCAAATGCAGATACTTTAAAGTAACACTGCGGGGAACACACCCCATGGGTCTCAAATCTCCAGGTACAATGGAATCTTCCTACATCAAAACATGCATGGGAAACCCAGAAGATGGTATGCCATGAGATCGGGAAAGGTTTCTAAAACGCACCTCATTTCTCCTCTCCTTGTGCTCGGGTTCGCCATTCCAGCCGCTTGACTAACCATCTCCCTACTTGGAGAATCAGCACCTTTAACCTCCTGATTGTACAGGTTGCAATTTGTCCTGAGGATGAACGGGAAGACGCGGAACCAACGAGAGACGAGCCCTAGGTGTTGGGACAGGCATAGGTCACTCCATTTTCCCATCAGGAAGAAGAATGAACCACAGGCTCAGCCTGCCCCCCAGAACCAAAATAGGGCCTGAAGCAATCCTGCGCTTTTGCGGCCAGCTCCCAAAAAAGCGAGGAGACAAATGGAGCTCAGGGGCACTGCAATTCACAAACGTGCAGAGTTATAAATGAGAACTCTCGTCCACAAATATATTGAGGGAAGGCAACGAAGAGGATTTGAAAGCAAGGCAGATTTGCAGGAAACAGATTTCAGGAGGTAGATTCGACTCGCCTTTAAAGCACATGAAAAGCGGCAAAACGTTGACAATGATGCCCTTGGCCAAAAAGGGCGTATGCGTTTTTTCCTGAATATATTCAGGAAAAAACGCATACGCCCTTTTTGGCCAACCAAGCAAGCCGAAGGGCAAATCAGCGCTACAAAGAAGTCTCGCTTGCCCTCGGTCAAAAGGGCCATGCTGAACAAAGTGTAAAAACCAGAAAAGCAGGACAGGCCATGGAGACATGGGAGCCTTGCTACGCTGATGGGCAGGATGTAAATTGCCAACAGGCACTCTGGAGAAGAGTACGGTGTGTCCTGAAACAAGTAATAAACACAGCGTAGAGAGCATAGGGCACTTCCACTCATGGGCGTATAAATTGGGAAAACTAAAAATCAACAAGACACAGGCACCCTAAAGTTTACGGCTGCTCTGTTTCCAAGAACCTCTGCTTCGGTACACCTTCAATATCCCAGGAAAGAGAAAAATGGATAAAGAAATGGTGGTACTTGGCACAATGGAATATCACTCAGCCATGAAATCAATGTCATAAGGCTTGTTAGCAGCATGATGAGTGGATTTAGGTACGATGATTCTAAGTGATATAAGTCACACAGAAAAAGGCCCTTATCCTAAGATATCGCTTATAGAGGGAATGTCAAAATCGCTACACTTGAACTGAATTACAAAACAGAACAGAGTCACACCTTTAGAAGACACACTATGGCTGCTTAACGGGAAAGGTGAGGTGGGGTGATGCATAAAACAAGGGTTTAAAATTAGCTCAGAGACCGCTCCATAAGGCAAATATGTAATAGACAAGGCCTACTCCCTGCTCAGTGAACTGGATTCAACACACCCTAGTCACCACACAAGAATATATCTGATTAGTAAGAATCTGAAAACCTATGTATCGATATCTCTCTGCAAGTGAATCAAGAGGGTGTAAAGCGGCATCAACACAGCAGGGAAAAGCAGCCAAGCCCGATTCTAAACATAAATTACTTTAAAAAACCCACAAAACAAAGACAGTGAAAGAGAGAGAAATTCTTACAAAATCCGTTCAGGGTCTCTGATGCAACCTGGATTGACCATATCTAGACCCACAGCTGGATGAGACATAAGGCTGGACACTCTTGGGGCTGAGAGGATTGGTGAGGTTGGGTGAGCAAATGCAGATAATTTAAAGTAACACTGCGGGGAACACACCCCATGGGTCTCAAATCTCCAGGTACAAGGGCATCTTCCTACATCAAAACATGCATGGGAAACCCAGAAGATGGTATGCCGTGAGATCGGGAAAGGTTTCTAAAACGCACCTCATTTCTCCTCTCCTTGTGCTCGGGTTCGCCATTCCAGCCGCTTGACTAACCATCTCCCTACTTGGAGAATCAGCACCTTTAACCTCCTGTTTCGTCCAGGTTGCAATTTGTCCTGAAGATAAACGGGAAGACGGGGAACCAACGAGAGACTAGCCCTAGGTGTTGGGACAGGCACAGGTCACTCCATTTTCCCATCAGGAAGAAGAATGAACCACAGGCTCAGCCTGCCCCCCAGAACCAAAATAGGGCCTGAAGCAATCCTGCGCTTTTGTGGCCAGCTCCCAAAAGAGCGAGGAGACAAATGGAGCTCAGGGGCACTGCAATTCACAAACGTGCAGAGTTATAAATGAGAACTCTCGTCCACAAATATATTGAGGGAAGGCAACGAAGAGGATTTTAATGCAAGGCAGATTTGCAGGAAACAGATTTCAGGAGGTAGATTTGATTCGCCTTTAAAGCACATGAAAAGCGGCAAAACGTTGATAATGATGCCCTTGGCCAAAAAGGGCGTATGCGTTTTTTCCTGAATATATTCAGGAAAAAACGCATACGCCCTTTTTGGCCAACCAAGCAAGCCAGAAGGGCAAATCAGCGCTACAAAGAAGTCTCGCTTGCCCTCGGTCAAAAGGGCCATGCTGAACAAAGTGTAAAAACCAGAAAAGCAGGACAGGCCATGGAGACATGGGAGCCTAGCTTCGCTGATGGGCGGGATGTAAATTGCCAACAGGCACTCTGGAGAAGAATACGGTGTGTCCTGAAACAAGTAATAAACACACCGTAGAGAGCATAGGGCACTTCCACTCATGGGCGTATAAATTGGGAAAACTAAAAATCAACAAGACACAGGCACCCTAAAGTTTACGGCTGCTCTGTTTCCAAGAACCTCCACTTCGGTACACCTTCAATATCCCAGGAAAGAGAAAAATGGATAAAGAAATGGTGGTACTTGGCACAATGGAATATCACTCAGCCATGAAATCAATGTCATAAGGCTAGTTAGCAGCATGATGAGTGGATTTAGGTACGATGATTCTAAGTGAAATAAGTCACACAGAAAAAGACACTTATCCTAAGATATCGCTTATAGAGGGAATGTCAAAATCGCTACACTTGAACTGAATTACAAAACAGAACAGAGGCACACCTTTAGAAGACAAACTATGGCTGTTTAACCGGAAAGGTGAGGTGGGGTGATGCATAAAACAAGGGTTTGAAATTAGCTCAGACACCGCTCCATAAGCCAAATATGTAATAGACAAGGCCTACTCCCTGCTCAGTGAACTGGACTCAACACCCCCTAGTCACCGCACAAGAATATATCTGACTAGTATGAATCTGAAAACCTATGTATCGATATCTCTCTGCAAGTGAATCAAGAGGGTGTAAAGCGGCATCAACACAGCAGGGAAAAGCAGCCAAGCCCGATTCTAAACATAAATTACTTTAAAAAACCCACAAAACAAAGACAGTGAAAGAGAGAGAAATTCTTACAAAATCCGTTCAGGGTGTATGATGCAACCTGGATTGACCATATCTAGACCCACAGCTGGATGAGACATAAGGCTGGACACTCTTGGGGCTGAGAGGATTGGTGAGGTTGGGTGAGCAAACGCAGATACTTTAAAGTAACACCGCGGGGTACACACCCCATGGGTCTCAAATCTCCAGGTACAAGGGCATCTTCCTACATCAAAACATGCATGGGAAACCCAGAAGATGGTATGCTGTGAGATCAGGAAAGGTTTCTAAAACGCACCTCATTTCTCCTCTCCTTGTGCTCGGGTTCGCCATTCCAGCCGCTTGACTAACCATCTCCCTACTTGGAGAATCAGCACCTTTAACCTCCTGATTGTACAGGTTGCAATTTGTCCTGAGGATGAATGGGAAGACGGGCAACCAACGAGAGACGAGCCCTAGGTGTTGGGACAGGCATAGGTCACTCCATTTTCCCATCAGGAAGAAGAATGAACCACAGGCTCAGCCTGCCCCCCAGACCCAAGATAGGGCCTGAAGCAATCCTGCGCTTTTGCGGCCAGCTCCCAAAAGAGCGAGGAGACAAATGGAGCTCAGGGGCACTGCAATTCACAAACGTGCAGAGTTATAAATGAGAACTCTCGTCCACAAATATATTGAGGGAAGGCAACGAAGAGGATTTGAAAGCAAGGCAGATTTGCAGGAAACAGATTTCAGGAGGTAGATTCGACTCGCCTTTAAAGCACATGAAAAGCGGCAAAACGTTGACAATGATGCCCTTAGCCAAAAAGGGCGTATGCGTTTTTTCCTGAATATATTCAGGAAAAAACGCATACGCCCTTTTTGGCCAACCAAGCAAGCCGGAAGGGCAAATCAGCGCTACAAAGAAGTCTCGCTTGCCCTCGGTCAAAAGGGCCATGCTGAACAAAGTGTAAAAACCAGAAAAGCAGGACAGGCCATGGAGACATGGGAGCCTTGCTACGCTGATGGGCGGGATGTAAATTGCCAACAGGCACTCTGGAGAAGAGTACGGTGTGTCCTGAAACAAGTAATAAACACAGCGTAGAGAGCATAGGGCACTTCCACTCATGGGCGTATAAATTGGGAAAACTAAAAATCAACAAGACACAGGCACCCTAAAGTTTACGGCTGCTCTGTTTCCAAGAACCTCCGCTTCGGTACACCTTCAATATCCCAGGAAAGAGAAAAATGGATAAAGAAATGGTGGTACTTGGCACAATGGAATATCACTCAGCCATGAAATCAATGTCATAAGGCTAGTTAGCAGCATGATGAGTGGATTTATGTACGGTTATTCTAAGTGAAATAAGTCACACAGAAAAAGGCCCTTATCCTAAGATATCGCTTATAGAGGGAATGTCAAAATCGCTACACTTGAACTGAATTACAAAACAGAACAGAGTCACACCTTTAGAAGACAAACTATGGCTGCTTAACCGGAAAGGTGAGGTGGGGTGATGCATAAAACAAGGGTTTGAAATTAGCTCAGACACCGCTCCATAAGCCAAATATGTAATAGACAAGGCCTACTCCCTGCTCAGTGAACTGGACTCAACACCCCCTAGTCACCGCACAAGAATATATCTGACTAGTATGAATCTGAAAACCTATGTATCGATATCTCTCTGCAAGTGAATCAAGAGGGTGTAAAGCGGCATCAACACAGCAGGGAAAAGCAGCCAAGCCTGATTCTAAACATAAATTACTTTAAAAAACCCACAAAACAAAGACAGTGAAAGAGAGAGAAATTCTTACAAAATCCGTTCAGGGTCTCTGATGCAACCTGGATTGACCATATCTAGACCCACAGCTGGATGAGACATAAGGCTGGACACTCTTGGGGCTGAGAGGATTGGTGAGGTTGGGTGAGCAAATGCAGATAATTTAAAGTAACACTGCGGGGAACACACCCCATGGGTCTCAAATCTCCAGGTACAAGGGAATCTTCCTACATCAAAACATGCATGGGAAACCCAGAAGATGGTATGCCGTGAGATCGGGAAAGGTTTCTAAAACGCACCTCATTTCTCCTCTCCTTGTGCTCGGGTTCGCCATTCCAGCCGCTTGACTAACCATCTCCCTACTTGGAGAATCAGCACCTTTAACCTCCTGTTTCGTCCAGGTTGCAATTTGTCCTGAAGATAAACGGGAAGACGGGGAACCAACGAGAGACTAGCCCTAGGTGTTGGGACAGGCACAGGTCACTCCATTTTCCCATCAGGAAGAAGAATGAACCACAGGCTCAGCCTGCCCCCCAGAACCAAAATAGGGCCTGAAGCAATCCTGCGCTTTTGCGGCCAGCTCCCAAAAGAGCGAGGAGACAAATGGAGCTCAGGGGCACTGCAATTCACAAACGTGCAGAGTTATAAATGAGAACTCTCGTCCACAAATATATTGAGGGAAGGCAACGAAGAGGATTTTAATGCAAGGCAGATTTGCAGGAAACAGATTTCAGGAGGTAGATTTGATTCGCCTTTAAAGCACATGAAAAGCGGCAAAACGTTGACAATGATGCCCTTGGCCAAAAAGGGCGTATGCGTTTTTTCCTGAATATATTCAGGAAAAAACGCATACGCCCTTTTTGGCCAACCAAGCAAGCCAGAAGGGCAAATCAGCGCTACAAAGAAGTCTCGCTTGCCCTCGGTCAAAAGGGCCATGCTGAACAAAGTGTAAAAACCAGAAAAGCAGGACAGGCCATGGAGACATGGGAGCCTAGCTTCGCTGATGGGCGGGATGTAAATTGCCAACAGGCACTCTGGAGAAGAATACGGTGTGTCCTGAAACAAGTAATAAACACAGCGTAGAGAGCATAGGGCACTTCCACTCATGGGCGTATAAATTGGGAAAACTAAAAATCAACAAGACACAGGCACCCTAAAGTTTACGGCTGCTCTGTTTCCAAGAACCTCCACTTCGGTACACCTTCAGTATCCCAGGAAAGAGAAAAATGGATAAAGAAATGGTGGTACTTGACACAATGGAATATCACTCAGCCATGAAATCAATGTCATAAGGCTAGTTAGCAGCATGATGAGTGGATTTAGGTACGATGATTCTAATTGAAATAAGTCACACAGAAAAAGACACTTATCCTAAGATATCGCTTATAGAGGGAATGTCAAAATCGCTACACTTGAACTGAATTACAAAACAGAACAGAGTCACACCTTTAGAAGACACACTATGGCTGCTTAACGGGAAAGGTGAGGTGGGGTGATGCATAAAACAAGGGTTTGAAATTAGCTCAGACACCGCTCCATAAGTCAAATATGTAATAGACAAGGCCTACTCCCTGCTCAGTGAACTGGACTCAACACACCCTAGTCACCACACAAGAATATATCTGACTAGTAAGAATCTGAAAACCTATGTATCGATATCTCTCTGCAAGTGAATCAAGAGGGTGTAAAGCGGCATCAACACAGCAGGGAAAAGCAGCCAAGCCCGATTCTAAACATAAATTACTTTAAAAAACCCACAAAACAAAGACAGTGAAAGAGAGAGAAATTCTTACAAAATCCGTTCAGGGTCTCTGATGCAACCTGGATTGACCATATCTACACCCACAGCTGGATGAGACATAAGGCTGGACACTCTTGGGGCTGAGAGGATTGGTGAGGTTGGGTGAGCAAACGCAGATACTTTAAAGTAACACCGCGGGGTACACACCCCATGGGTCTCAAATCTCCAGGTACAAGGGCATCTTCCTACATCAAAACATGCATGGGAAACCCAGAAGATGGTATGCCGTGAGATCGGGAAAGGTTTCTAAAACGCACCTCATTTCTCCTCTCCTTGTGCTCGGGTTCGCCATTCCAGCCGCTTGACTAACCATCTCCCTACTTGGAGAATCAGCACCTTTAACCTCCTGTTTCGTCCAGGTTGCAATTTGTCCTGAGGATGAACGGGAAGACGGGGAACCAACGAGAGACTAGCCCTAGGTTTTGGGACAGGAACAGGTCACTCCATTTTCCCATCAGGAAGAAGAATGAACCACAGGCTCAGCCTGCCCCCCAGAACCAAAATAGGGCCTGAAGCAATCCTGCGCTTTTGCGGCCAGCTCCCAAAAAAGCGAGGAGACAAATGGAGCTCAGGGGCACTGCAATTCACAAACGTGCAGAGTTATAAATGAGAACTCTCGTCCACAAATATATTGAGGGAAGGCAACGAAGAGGATTTGAAAGCAAGGCAGATTTGCAGGAAACAGATTTCAGGAGGTAGATTCGACTCGCCTTTAAAGCACATGAAAAGCGGCAAAACGTTGACAATGATGCCCTTGGCCAAAAAGGGCGTATGCGTTTTTTCCTGAATATATTCAGGAAAAAACGCATACGCCCTTTTTGGCCAACCAAGCAAGCCGGAAGGGCAAATCAGCGCTACAAAGAAGTCTCACTTGCCCTCGATCAAAAGGGCCATGCTGAACAAAGTGTAAAAACCAGAAAAGCAGGACAGGCCATGGAGACATGGGAGCCTTGCTACGCTGATGGGCGGGATGTAAATTGCCAACAGGCACTCTGGAGAAGAGTACGGTGTGTCCTGAAACAAGTAATAAACACAGCGTAGAGAGCATAGGGCACTTCCACTCATGGGCGTATAAATTGGGAAAACTAAAAATCAACAAGACACAGGCACCCTAAAGTTTACGGCTGCTCTGTTTCCAAGAACCTCCACTTCGGTACACCTTCAATATCCCAGGAAAGAGAAAAATGGATAAAGAAATGGTGGTACTTGGCACAATGGAATATCACTCAGCCATGAAATCAATGTCATAAGGCTAGTTAGCAGCATGATGAGTGGATTTAGGTACGATGATTCTAAGTGAAATAAGTCACACAGAAAAAGACACTTATCCTAAGATATCGCTTATAGAGGGAATGTCAAAATCGCTACACTTGAACTGAATTACAAAACAGAACAGAGGCACACCTTTAGAAGACAAACTATGGCTGTTTAACCGGAAAGGTGAGGTGGGGTGATGCATAAAACAAGGGTTTGAAATTAGCTCAGACACCGCTCCATAAGCCAAATATGTAATAGACAAGGCCTACTCCCTGCTCAGTGAACTGGACTCAACACCCCCTAGTCACCGCACAAGAATATATCTGACTAGTATGAATCTGAAAACCTATGTATCGATATCTCTCTGCAAGTGAATCAAGAGGGTGTAAAGCGGCATCAACACAGCAGGGAAAAGCAGCCAAGCCCGATTCTAAACATAAATTACTTTAAAAAACCCACAAAACAAAGACAGTGAAAGAGAGAGAAATTCTTACAAAATCCGTTCAGGGTGTATGATGCAACCTGGATTGACCATATCTAGACCCACAGCTGGATGAGACATAAGGCTGGACACTCTTGGGGCTGAGAGGATTGGTGAGGTTGGGTGAGCAAACGCAGATACTTTAAAGTAACACCGCGGGGTACACACCCCATGGGTCTCAAATCTCCAGGTACAAGGGCATCTTCCTACATCAAAACATGCATGGGAAACCCAGAAGATGGTATGCTGTGAGATCAGGAAAGGTTTCTAAAACGCACCTCATTTCTCCTCTCCTTGTGCTCGGGTTCGCCATTCCAGCCGCTTGACTAACCATCTCCCTACTTGGAGAATCAGCACCTTTAACCTCCTGATTGTACAGGTTGCAATTTGTCCTGAGGATGAATGGGAAGACGGGCAACCAACGAGAGACGAGCCCTAGGTGTTGGGACAGGCATAGGTCACTCCATTTTCCCATCAGGAAGAAGAATGAACCACAGGCTCAGCCTGCCCCCCAGAACCAAAATAGGGCCTGAAGCAATCCTGCGCTTTTGCGGCCAGCTCCCAAAAAAGCGAGGAGACAAATGGAGCTCAGGGGCACTGCAATTCACAAACGTGCAGAGTTATAAATGAGAACTCTCGTCCACAAATATATTGAGGGAAGGCAACGAAGAGGATTTGAAAGCAAGGCAGATTTGCAGGAAACAGATTTCAGGAGGTAGATTCGACTCGCCTTTAAAGCACATGAAAAGCGGCAAAACGTTGACAATGATGCCCTTGGCCAAAAAGGGCGTATGCGTTTTTTCCTGAATATATTCAGGAAAAAACGCATACGCCCTTTTTGGCCAACCAAGCAAGCCGAAGGGCAAATCAGCGCTACAAAGAAGTCTCGCTTTCCCTCGGTCAAAAGGGCCATGCTGAACAAAGTGTAAAAACCAGAAAAGCAGGACAGGCCATGGAGACATGGGAGCCTTGCTACGCTGATGGGCAGGATGTAAATTGCCAACAGGCACTCTGGAGAAGAGTACGGTGTGTCCTGAAACAAGTAATAAACACAGCGTAGAGAGCATAGGGCACTTCCACTCATGGGCGTATAAATTGGGAAAACTAAAAATCAACAAGACACAGGCACCCTAAAGTTTACGGCTGCTCTGTTTCCAAGAACCTCTGCTTCGGTACACCTTCAATATCCCAGGAAAGAGAAAAATGGATAAAGAAATGGTGGTACTTGGCACAATGGAATATCACTCAGCCATGAAATCAATGTCATAAGGCTTGTTAGCAGCATGATGAGTGGATTTAGGTACGATGATTCTAAGTGATATAAGTCACACAGAAAAAGGCCCTTATCCTAAGATATCGCTTATAGAGGGAATGTCAAAATCGCTACACTTGAACTGAATTACAAAACAGAACAGAGTCACACCTTTAGAAGACACACTATGGCTGCTTAACGGGAAAGGTGAGGTGGGGTGATGCATAAAACAAGGGTTTAAAATTAGCTCAGAGACCGCTCCATAAGGCAAATATGTAATAGACAAGGCCTACTCCCTGCTCAGTGAACTGGATTCAACACACCCTAGTCACCACACAAGAATATATCTGATTAGTAAGAATCTGAAAACCTATGTATCGATATCTCTCTGCAAGTGAATCAAGAGGGTGTAAAGCGGCATCAACACAGCAGGGAAAAGCAGCCAAGCCCGATTCTAAACATAAATTACTTTAAAAAACCCACAAAACAAAGACAGTGAAAGAGAGAGAAATTCTTACAAAATCCGTTCAGGGTCTCTGATGCAACCTGGATTGACCATATCTAGACCCACAGCTGGATGAGACATAAGGCTGGACACTCTTGGGGCTGAGAGGATTGGTGAGGTTGGGTGAGCAAACCCAGATACTTTAAAGTAACACTGCTGGGAACACACCCCATGGGTCTCAAATCTCCAGGTACAAGGGCATCTTCCTACATCAAAACATGCATGGGAAACCCAGAAGATGGTATGCCATGAGATCGGGAAAGGTTTCTAAAACGCACCTCATTTCTCCTCTCCTTGTGCTCGGGTTCGCCATTCCAGCCGCTTGATTAACCATCTCCCTACTTGGAGAATCAGCACCTTTAACCTCCTGTTTCGTCCAGGTTGCAATTTGTCCTGAAGATAAACGGGAAGACGGGGAACCAACGAGAGACTAGCCCTAGGTGTTGGGACAGGCACAGGTCACTCCATTTTCCCATCAGGAAGAAGAATGAACCACAGGCTCAGCCTGCCCCCCAGAACCAAAATAGGGCCTGAAGCAATCCTGCGCTTTTGCGGCCAGCTCCCAAAAAAGCGAGGAGACAAATGGAGCTCAGGGGCACTGCAATTCACAAACGTGCAGAGTTATAAATGAGAACTCTCGTCCACAAATATATTGACGGAAGGCAACGAAGAGGATTTGAATGCAAGGCAGATTTGCAGGAAACAGATTTCAGGAGGTAGATTCGATTCGCCTTTAAAGCACATGAAAAGCGGCAAAACGTTGATAATGATGCCCTTGGCCAAAAAGGGCGTATGCGTTTTTTCCTGAATATATTCAGGAAAAAACGCATACGCCCTTTTTGGCCAACCATGCAAGCCGGAAGGGCAAATCAGCGCTACAAAGAAGTCTCGCTTGCTCTCGGTCAAAAGGGCCATGCTGAACAAAGTGTAAAATCCAGAAAAGCAGGACAGGCCATGGAGACATGGGAGCCTAGCTACGCTGATGGGCGGGATGTAAATTGCCAACAGGCACTCTGGAGAAGAGTACGGTGTGTTCTGAAACAAGTAATAAACACAGCGTAGAGAGCATAGGGCACTTCCACTCATGGGCGTTTAATTGGGAAAACTAAAAATCAACAAGACACAGGCACCCTAAAGTTTACGGCTGCTCTGTTTCCAAGAACCTCTACTTCGGTACACCTTCAGTATCCCAGGAAAGAGAAAAATGGATAAAGAAATGGTGGTACTTGGCACAATGGAATATCACTCAGCCATGAAATCAATGTCATAAGGCTAGTTAGCAGCATGATGTGTGGATTTAGATACGATGATTCTAATTGAAATAAGTCACACAGAAAAAGACACTTATCCTAAGATATCGCTTATAGAAGGAATGTGAAAATCGCTACACTTGAACTGAATTACAAAACAGAACAGAGTCACACCTTTAGAAGACACACTATGGCTGCTTAACGGGAAAGGTGAGGTGGGGTGATGCATAAAACAAGGGTTTGAAATTAGCTCAGAGACCGCTCCATAAGTCAAATATGTAATAGACAAGGCCTACTCCCTGCTCAGTGAACTGGACTCAACACACCCTAGTCACCACACAAGAATATATCTGACTAGTAAGAATCTGAAAACCTATGTATCGATATCTCTCTGCAAGTGAATCAAGAGGGTGTAAAGCGGCATCAACACAGCAGGGAAAAGCAGCCAAGCCCGATACTAAACATAAATTACTTTAAAAAACCCACAAAACAAAGACAGTGAAAGAGAGAGAAATTCTTACAAAATCCGTTCAGGGTCTATGATGCAACCTGCATTGACCATATCTAGACCCACAGCTGGATGAGACATAAGGCTGGACACTCTTGGGGCTCAGAGGATTGGTGAGGTTGGGTGAGCAAACCCAGATACTTTAAAGTAACACTGCGGGGAACACACCCCATGGGTCTCAAATCTCCAGGTACAAGGGCATCTTCCTACATCAAAACATGCATGGGAAACCCAGAAGATGGTATGCCATGAGATCGGGAAAGGTTTCTAAAACGCACCTCATTTCTCCTCTCCTTGTGCTCGGGTTCGCCATTCCAGCCGCTTGACTAACCATCTCCCTACTTGGAGAATCAGCACCTTTAACCTCCTGATTGTACAGGTTGCAATTTGTCCTGAGGATGAATGGGAAGACGCAGAACCAACGAGAGATGAGCCCTAGGTGTTGGGACAGGCATAGGTCACTCCATTTTCCCATCAGGAAGAAGAATGAACCACAGGCTCAGCCTGCCCCCCAGAACCAAAATAGGGCCTGAAGCAATCCTGCGCTTTTGCGGCCAGCTCCCAAAAAAGCGAGGAGACAAATGGAGCTCAGGGGCACTGCAATTCACAAACGTGCAGAGTTATAAATGAGAACTCTCGTCCACAAATATATTGAGGGAAGGCAACGAAGAGGATTTGAAAGCAAGGCAGATTTGCAGGAAACAGATTTCAGGAGGTAGATTCGACTCGCCTTTAAAGCACATGAAAAGCGGCAAAACGTTGACAATGATGCCCTTGGCCAAAAAGGGCGTATGCGTTTTTCCTGAATATATTCAGGAAAAAACGCATACGCCCTTTTTGGCCAACCAAGCAAGCCGGAAGGGCAAATCAGCGCTACAAAGAAGTCTCGCTTGCCCTCGGTCAAAAGGGCCATGCTGAACAAAGTGTAAAAACCAGAAAAGCAGGACAGGCCACGGAGACATGGGAGCCTTGCTACGCTGATGGGCGGGATGTAAATTGCCAACAGGCACTCTGGAGAAGAGTACGGTGTGTCCTGAAACAAGTAATAAACACAGCGTAGAGAGCATAGGGCACTTCCACTCATGGGCGTATAAATTGGGAAAACTAAAAATCAACAAGACACAGGCACCCTAAAGTTTACGGCTGCTCTGTTTCCAAGAACCTCCACTTCGGTACACCTTCAGTATCCCAGGAAAGAGAAAAATGGATAAAGAAATGGTGGTACTTGGCACAATGGAATATCACTCAGCCATGAAATCAATGTCATAAGGCTTGTTAGCAGCATGATGAGTGGATTTAGGTACGATGATTCTAAGTGATATAAGTCACACAGAAAAAGGCCCTTATCCTAAGATATCGCTTATAGAGGGAATGTCAAAATCGCTACACTTGAACTGAATTACAAAACAGAACAGAGTCACACCTTTAGAAGACACACTATGGCTGCTTAACGGGAAAGGTGAGGTGGGGTGATGCATAAAACAAGGGTTTAAAATTAGCTCAGAGACCGCTCCATAAGGCAAATATGTAATAGACAAGGCCTACTCCCTGCTCAGTGAACTGGATTCAACACACCCTAGTCACCACACAAGAATATATCTGATTAGTAAGAATCTGAAAACCTATGTATCGATATCTCTCTGCAAGTGAATCAAGAGGGTGTAAAGCGGCATCAACACAGCAGGGAAAAGCAGCCAAGCCCGATTCTAAACATAAATTACTTTAAAAAACCCACAAAACAAAGACAGTGAAAGAGAGAGAAATTCTTACAAAATCCGTTCAGGGTCTCTGATGCAACCTGGATTGACCATATCTAGACCCACAGCTGGATGAGACATAAGGCTGGACACTCTTGGGGCTGAGAGGATTGGTGAGGTTGGGTGAGCAAACCCAGATACTTTAAAGTAACACTGCTGGGAACACACCCCATGGGTCTCAAATCTCCAGGTACAAGGGCATCTTCCTACATCAAAACATGCATGGGAAACCCAGAAGATGGTATGCCATGAGATCGGGAAAGGTTTCTAAAACGCACCTCATTTCTCCTCTCCTTGTGCTCGGGTTCGCCATTCCAGCCGCTTGATTAACCATCTCCCTACTTGGAGAATCAGCACCTTTAACCTCCTGTTTCGTCCAGGTTGCAATTTGTCCTGAGGATGAACGGGAAGACGGGGAACCAACGAAAGACTAGCCCTAGGTGTTGGGACAGGCACAGGTCACTCCATTTTCCCATCAGGAAGAAGAATGAACCACAGGCTCAGCCTGCCCCCCAGAACCAAAATAGGGCCTGAAGCAATCCTGCGCTTTTGCGGCCAGCTCCCAAAAAAGCGAGGAGACAAATGGAGCTCAGGGGCACTGCAATTCACAAACGTGCAGAGTTATAAATGAGAACTCTCGTCCACAAATATATTGACGGAAGGCAACGAAGAGGATTTGAATGCAAGGCAGATTTGCAGGAAACAGATTTCAGGAGGTAGATTCGATTCGCCTTTAAAGCACATGAAAAGCGGCAAAACGTTGATAATGATGCCCTTGGCCAAAAAGGGCGTATGCGTTTTTTCCTGAATATATTCAGGAAAAAACGCATACGCCCTTTTTGGCCAACCATGCAAGCCGGAAGGGCAAATCAGCGCTACAAAGAAGTCTCGCTTGCTCTCGGTCAAAAGGGCCATGCTGAACAAAGTGTAAAATCCAGAAAAGCAGGACAGGCCATGGAGACATGGGAGCCTAGCTACGCTGATGGGCGGGATGTAAATTGCCAACAGGCACTCTGGAGAAGAGTACGGTGTGTTCTGAAACAAGTAATAAACACAGCGTAGAGAGCATAGGGCACTTCCACTCATGGGCGTATAAATTGGGAAAACTAAAAATCAACAAGACACAGGCACCCTAAAGTTTACGGCTGCTCTGTTTCCAAGAACCTCTACTTCGGTACACCTTCAGTATCCCAGGAAAGAGAAAAATGGATAAAGAAATGGTGGTACTTGGCACAATGGAATATCACTCAGCCATGAAATCAATGTCATAAGGCTAGTTAGCAGCATGATGTGTGGATTTAGATACGATGATTCTAATTGAAATAAGTCACACAGAAAAAGACACTTATCCTAAGATATCGCTTATAGAAGGAATGTGAAAATCGCTACACTTGAACTGAATTACAAAACAGAACAGAGTCACACCTTTAGAAGACACACTATGGCTGCTTAACGGGAAAGGTGAGGTGGGGTGATGCATAAAACAAGGGTTTGAAATTAGCTCAGAGATCGCTCCATAAGTCAAATATGTAATAGACAAGGCCTACTCCCTGCTCAGTGAACTGGACTCAACACACCCTAGTCACCACACAAGAATATATCTGACTAGTAAGAATCTGAAAACCTATGTATCGATATCTCTCTGCAAGTGAATCAAGAGGGTGTAAAGCGGCATCAACACAGCAGGGAAAAGCAGCCAAGCCCGATACTAAACATAAATTACTTTAAAAAACCCACAAAACAAAGACAGTGAAAGAGAGAGAAATTCTTACAAAATCCGTTCAGGGTCTATGATGCAACCTGCATTGACCATATCTAGACCCACAGCTGGATGAGACATAAGGCTGGACACTCTTGGGGCTGAGAGGATTGGTGAGGTTGGGTGAGCAAACCCAGATACTTTAAAGTAACACTGCGGGGAACACACCCCATGGGTCTCAAATCTCCAGGTACAAGGGCATCTTCCTACATCAAAACATGCATGGGAAACCCAGAAGATGGTATGCCATGAGATCGGGAAAGGTTTCTAAAACGCACCTCATTTCTCCTTTCCTTGTGCTCGGGTTCGCCATTCCAGCCGCTTGACTAACCATCTCCCTACTTGGAGAATCAGCACCTTTAACCTCCTGATTGTACAGGTTGCAATTTGTCCTGAGGATGAATGGGAAGACGCAGAACCAACGAGAGATGAGCCCTAGGTGTTGGGACAGGCATAGGTCACTCCATTTTCCCATCAGGAAGAAGAATGAACCACAGGCTCAGCCTGCCCCCCAGAACCAAAATAGGGCCTGAAGCAATCCTGCGCTTTTGCGGCCAGCTCCCAAAAAAGCGAGGAGACAAATGGAGCTCAGGGGCACTGCAATTCACAAACGTGCAGAGTTATAAATGAGAACTCTCGTCCACAAATATATTGAGGGAAGGCAACGAAGAGGATTTGAAAGCAAGGCAGATTTGCAGGAAACAGATTTCAGGAGGTAGATTCGACTCGCCTTTAAAGCACATGAAAAGCGGCAAAACGTTGACAATGATGCCCTTGGCCAAAAAGGGCGTATGCGTTTTTCCTGAATATATTCAGGAAAAAACGCATACGCCCTTTTTGGCCAACCAAGCAAGCCGGAAGGGCAAATCCGCGCTACAAAGAAGTCTCGCTTGCCCTCGGTCAAAAGGGCCATGCTGAACAAAGTGTAAAAACCAGAAAAGCAGGACAGGCCACGGAGACATGGGAGCCTTGCTACGCTGATGGGCGGGATGTAAATTGCCAACAGGCACTCTGGAGAAGAGTACGGTGTGTCCTGAAACAAGTAATAAACACAGCGTAGAGAGCATAGGGCACTTCCACTCATGGGCGTATAAATTGGGAAAACTAAAAATCAACAAGACACAGGCACCCTAAAGTTTACGGCTGCTCTGTTTCCAAGAACCTCCACTTCGGTACACCTTCAGTATCCCAGGAAAGAGAAAAATGGATAAAGAAATGGTGGTACTTGGCACAATGGAATATCACTCAGCCATGAAATCAATGTCATAAGGCTAGTTAGCAGCATGATGTGTGGATTTAGGTACGATGATTCTAAGTGAAATAAGTCACACAGAAAAAGACACTTATCCTAAGATATCGCTTATAGAGGGAATGTGAAAATCGCTACACTTGAACTGAATTACAAAACAGAACAGAGTCACACCTTTAGAAGACACACTATGGCTGCTTAACGGGAAAGGTGAGGTGGGGTGATGCATAAAACAAGGGTTTGAAATTAGCTCAGAGACCGCTCCATAAGCCAAATATGTAATAGACAAGGCCTACTCCCTGCTCAGTGAACTGGACTCAACACACCCTAGTCACCACACAAGAATATATCTGACTAGTAAGAATCTGAAAACCTATGTATCGATACCTCTCTGCAAGTGAATCAAGAGGGTGTAAAGCAGCATCAACGCAGCAGGGAAAAGCAGCCAAGCCCGATTCTAAACATAAATTACTTTAAAAAACCCACAAAACAAAGACAGTGAAAGAGAGAGAAATTCTTACAAAATCCATTCAGGGTCTATGATGCAACCTGGATTGACCATATCTAGACCCACAGCTGGATGAGACATAAGGCTGGACACTCTTGGGGCTCAGAGGATTGGTGAGGTTGGGTGAGCAAACCCAGATACTTTAAAGTAACACTGCTGGGAACACACCCCATGGGTCTCAAATCTCCAGGTACAAGGGCATCTTCCTACATCAAAACATGCATGGGAAACCCAGAAGATGGTATGCCATGAGATCGGGAAAGGTTTCTAAAACGCACCTCATTTCTCCTCTCCTTGTGCTCGGGTTCGCCATTCCAGCCGCTTGACTAACCATCTCCCTACTTGGAGAATCAGCACCTTTAACCTCCTGATTGTACTGGTTGCAATTTGTCCTGAGGATGAACGGGAAGACCCGGAACCAACGAGAGACGAGCCCTAGGTGTTGGGACAGGCATAGGTCACTCCATTTTCCCATCAGGAAGAAGAATGAACCACAGGCTCAGCCTGCCCCCCAGAACCAAAATAGGGCCTGAAGCAATCCTGCGCTTTTGCGGCCTGCTCCCAAAAAAGCGAGGAGACAAATGGAGCTCAGGGGCACTGCAATTCACAAACGTGCAGAGTTATAAATGAGAACTCTCGTCCACAAATATATTGAGGGAAGGCAACGAAGAGGATTTGAAAGCAAGGCAGATTTGCAGGAAACAGATTTCAGGAGGTAGATTCGACTCGCCTTTAAAGCACATGAAAAGCGGCAAAACGTTGACAATGATGCCCTTGGCCAAAAAGGGCGTATGCGTTTTTTCCTGAATATATTCAGGAAAAAACGCATACGCCCTTTTTGGCCAACCAAGCAAGCCAGAAGGGCAAATCAGCGCTACAAAGAAGTCTCGCTTGCCCTCGGTCAAAAGGGCCATGCTGAACAAACTGTAAAAACCAGAAAAGCAGGACAGGCCATGGAGACATGGGAGCCTTGCTACGCTGATGGGCGGGATGTAAATTGCCAACAGGCACTCTGGAGAAGAGTACGGTGTGTCCTGAAACAAGTAATAAACACAGCGTAGAGAGCATAGGGCACTTCCACTCATGGGCGTATAAATTGGGAAAACTAAAAATCAACAAAACACAGGCACCCTAAAGTTTACGGCTGCTCTGTTTCCAAGAATCTCCGCTTCGGTACACCTTCAATATCCCAGGAAAGAGAAAAATGGATAAAGAAATGGTGGTACTTGGCACAATGGAATATCACTCAGCCATGAAATCAATGTCATAAGGCTAGTTAGAAGCATGATGAGTGGATTTAGGTACGATGATTCTAAGTGAAATAAGTCACACAGAAAAAGACACTTATCCTAAGATATCGCTTATAGAGGAAATGTCAAAATCGCTACACTTGAACTGAATTACAGAACAGAACAGAGGCACACCTTTAGAAGACACACTATGGCTGCTTAACCGGAAAGGTGAGGTGGGGTGATGCATAAAACAAGGGTTTGAAATTAGCTCAGACACCGCTCCATAAGCCAAATATGTACTAGACAAGGCCTACTCTCTGCTCAGTGAACTGGACTCAACACCCCCTAGTCACCGCACAAGAATATATCTGACTAGTATGAATCTGAAAACCTATGTATCGATATCTCTCTGCAAGTGAATCAAGAGGGTGTAAAGCGGCATAAACACAGCAGGGAAAAGCAGCCAAACCCCATTCTAAACATACATTACTTTAAAAAACCCACAAAGCAAAGACAGTGAAAGAGAGAGAAATTCTTACAAAATCCGTTCAGGGTATCTGATGCAACCTGGATTGACCATATCTAGACCCACAGCTGGATGAGACATAAGGCTGGACACTCTTGGGGCTGAGAGGATTGGTGAGGTTGGGTGAGCAAATGCAGATACTTTAAAGTAATACCGCGGGGTACCCACCCCATGGGTCTCAAATCTCCAGGTACAAGGGAATCTTCCTACATCAAAACATGCATGGGAAACCCAGAAGATGGTATGCCGTGAGATCGGGAAAGGTTTCTAAAACGCACCTCATTTCTCCTCTCCTTGTGCTCGGGTTCGCCATTCCAGCCGCTTGACTAACCATCTCCCTACTTGGAGAATGAGGACCTTTAACCTCCTGTTTCGTCCAGGTTGCAATTTGTCCTGAGGATGAATGGGAAGACGCGGAACCAATGAGAGACGAGCCCTAGGTGTTGGGACAGGCATAGGTCACTCCATTTTCCCATCAGGAAGAAGAATGAACCACAGGCTCAGCCTGCCCCCCAGACCCAAAATAGGGCCTGAAGCAATCCTGCGCTTTTGCGGCCAGCTCCCAAAAGAGCGAGGAGACAAATGGAGCTCAGGGGCACTGCAATTCACAAACGTGCAGAGTTATAAATGAGAACTCTCGTCCACAAATATATTGAGGGAAGGCAACGAAGAGGATTTGAAAGCAAGGCAGATTTGCAGGAAACAGATTTCAGGAGGTAGATTCGACTCGCCTTTAAAGCACATGAAAAGCGGCAAAACGTTGACAATGATGCCCTTGGCCAAAAAGGGCGTATGCGTTTTTTCCTGAATATATTCAGGAAAAAACGCATACGCCCTTTTTGGCCAACCAAGCAAGCCGGAAGGGCAAATCAGCGCTACAAAGAAGTCTCGCTTGCCCTCGGTCAAAAGGGCCATGCTGAACAAAGTGTAAAAAACAGAAAAGCAGGACAGGCCATGGAGACATGCGAGCCTTGCTATGCTGATGGGCGGGATGTAAATTCCCAACAGGCACTCTGGAGAAGAGTACGGTGTGTCCTGAAACAAGTAATAAACACAGCGTTGAGAGCATAGGGCACTTCCACTCATGGGCGTATAAATTGGGAAAACTAAAAGTCAACAAGACACAGGCACCCCAAATTTTACGGCTGCTCTGTTGCCAAGAACCTCCGCTTCGGTACACCTTCAATATCCCAGGAAAGAGAAAAATGGATAAAGAAATGGTGGTACTTGGCACAATGGAATATCACTCAGCCATGAAATCAATGACAAAAGGCTAGTTAGCAGCATGATGAGTGGATTTAGGTACGATGATTCTAAGTGAAATAAGTCACACAGAAAAAGGCACTTATCCTAAGATATCGCTTATAGAGGGAATGTCAAAATCGCTACACTTGAACTGAATTACAAAATAGAACAGAGGCACACCTTTAGAAGACACACTATGGCTGCTTAAACGGAAAGGTGAGGTGGGGTGATGCATAAAACAAGGGTTTGAAATTAGCTCAGACACCGCTCCATAAGCCAAATATGTAATAGACAAGGCCTACTCCCTGCTCAGTGAACTGGACTCAACACCCCCTAGTCACCGCACAAGAATATAACTGACTAGTATGAATCTGAAAACCTATGTATTGATATCTCTCTGCAAGTGAATCAAGAGGGTGTAAAGCGGCATCAACACAGCAGGGAAAAGCAGCCCAACCCCATTCTAAACATACATTACTTTATACAAGCCACAAAGCAAAGACAGTGAAAGAGAGAGAAATTCTTACAAAATCCGTTCAGGGTCTCTGATGAAACCTGGATTGACCATATCGAGACCCACAGCTGGATAAGATATAAGGCTGGACACTCTTGGGGCTGAGAGGATTGGTGAGGTTGGGTGAGCAAACGCAGATAATTTAAAGTAACACTGCGGGGAACACACCCCATGGGTCTCAAATCTCCAGGTACAAGGGCATCTTCCTACATCAAAACATGCATGGGAAACCCAGAAGATGGTATGCCGTGAGATCGGGAAAGGTTTCTAAAACGCACCTCATTTCTCCTCTCCTTGTGCTCGGGTTCGCCATTCCAGCCGCTTGACTAAACATCTCCCTACTTGGAGAATCAGCACCTTTAACCTATTGTTTCGTCCAGGTTGCAATTTGTCCTGAGGATGAACGGGAAGACGGGGAACCAACGAGAGACTAGCCCTAGGTGTTGGGACTGGCACAGGTCACTCCATTTTCCCATCAGGAAGAAGAATGGACCACAGGCTCAGCCTGCCCCCCAGAACCAAAATAGGGCCTGAAGCAATCCTGCGCTTTTGCGGCCAGCTCCCAAAAAAGCGAGGAGACAAATGGAGCTCAGGGGCACTGCAATTCACAAACGTGCAGAGTTATAAATGAGAACTCTCGTCCACAAATATATTGAGGGAAGGCAACGAAGACGATTTGAAAGCAAGGCAGATTTGCAGGAAACAGATTTCAGGAGGTAGATTCGACTCGCCTTTAAAGCACATGAAAAGCGGCAAAATGTTGACAATGATGCCCTTGGCCAAAAAGGGCGTATGCGCTTTTTCCTGAATATAATCAGGAAAAAACGCATACGCCCTTTTTGGCCAACCAAGCAAGCCGGAAGGGCAAATCAGCGCTACAAAGAAGTCTCGCTTGCCCTCGGTCAAAAGGGCCATGCTGAACAAACTGTAAAAACCAGAATAGCAGGAGAGGCCATGGAGACATGGGAGCCTTGCTACGCTGATGGGTGGGATGTAAATTGCCAACAGGCACTCTGGAGAAGACTACGGTGTGTCCTGAAACAAGTAATAAACACAGCGTTGAGAGCATAGGGCACTTCCACTCATGGGCGTATAAATTGGGAAAACTAAAAATCAACAAGACACAGGCACCCCAAACTTTACGGCTGCTCTGTTGCCAAGAACCTCCGCTTCGGTACACCTACAATATCCCAGGAAAGAGAAAAATGGATAAAGAAATGGTGGTACTTAGCACAATGCAATATCACTCAGCCATGAAATCAATGTCATAAGGCTAGTTAGCAGCATGATGAGTGGATTTAGGTACGATGATTCTAAGTGAAATAGTCACACAGAAAAAGGCACTTATCCTAAGATATCGCTTATAGAGGGAATGTCAAAATCGCTACACTTGAACTGAATTACAAAACAGAACAGAGGCACACCTTTAGAAGACACACTATGGCTGCTTAACCGGAGAGGTGAGGTGGGGTGATGCATAAAACAAGGGTTTGAAATTAGCTCAGACACCGCTCCATAAGCCAAATATGTAATAGACAAGGCCTTTTCCCTGCTCACTGAACTGGACTCAACACCCCCTAGTCACCGCACAAGAATATATCTGACTAGTATGAATCTGAAAACCTATGTATTGATATCTCTCTGCAAGTGAATCAAGAGGGTGTAAAGCGGCATAAACACAGCAGGGAAAAGCAGCCAAACCCCATTCTAAACATACATTACTTTAAAAAAGCCACAAAGCAAAGACAGTGAAAGAGAGAGAAATTCTTACAAAATCCGTTCAGGGTTTCTGATGCAACCTGGATTGACCATATCTAGACCCACAGCTGGATGAGATATAAGGCTGGACACTCTTGGGGCTGAGAGGATTGCTGAGGTTGGGTGAGCAAACGCAGATAATTTAAAGTAACAGTGCGGGGAACACACCCCATGGGTCTCAAATCTCCAGCTACAAGGGCATCTTCCTACATCAAAACATGCATGGGAAACCCAGAAGATGGTATGCCATGAGATCGGGAAAGGTTTCTAAAACGCACCTCATTTCTCCTCTCCTTGTGCTCGGGTTCGCCATTCCAGCCGCTTGACTAACCATCTCCCTACTTGGAGAATCAGCACCTTTAACCTCCTGTTTCGTCCAGGTTGCAATTTGTCCTGAGGATGAACGGGAAGACGGGGAACCAACGAGAGACTAGCCCTAGGTGTTGGGACAGGCACAGGTCACTCCATTTTCCCATCAGGAAGAAGAATGAACCACAGGCTCAGCCTGCCCCCCAAAACCAAAATAGGGCCTGAAGCAATCCTGCGCTTTTGCGGCCAGCTCCCAAAAAAGCGAGGAGACTAATGGAGCTCAGGGGCACTGCAATTCACAAACGTGCAGAGTTATAAATGAGAACTCTCGTCCACAAATATATTGAGGGAAGGCAATGAAGAGGATTTGAAAGCAAGGCAGATTTGCAGGAAACAGATTTCAGGAGGTAGATTCGACTCGCCTTTAAAGCACATGAAAAGCGGCAAAACGTTGACAATGATGCCCTTGGTCAAAAAGGGCGTATGCGTTTTTTCGTGAATATATTCAGGAAAAAACGCATACGCCCTTTTTGGCCAACCAAGCAAGCCGGAATGGCAAATCAGCGCTACAAAGAAGTCTCGCTTGCCCTCGGTCAAAAGGCCATGCTGAACAAAGTGTAAAAAGCAGAAAAGCTGGACAGGCCATGGAGACATGGGAGCCTTGCTACGCTGATGGGCGGGATGTAAATTGCCAACAGGCACTCTGGAGAAGAGTACGGTGTGTCCTGAAACAAATAATAAACACAGCGTAGAGAGCATAGGGCACTTCCACTCATGGGCGTATAAATTGGGAAAACTAAAAATCAACAAGACACAGGCACCCCAAACTTTATGGCTGCTCTGTTGCCAAGAACCTCCGCTTCGGTACACCTTCAATATCCCAGGAAAGAGAAAAATGGATAAAGAAATGGTGGTACTTGGCACAATGGAATATCACTCAGCCATGAAATCAATGTCATAAGGCTAGTTAGCAGCATGATGAGTGGATTTAGGTACGATGATTCTAAGTGAAATAAGTCACACAGAAAAAGGCACTTATCCTAAGATATCGCTTATAGAGGGAATGTCAAAATCGCTACACTTGAAGTGAATTACAAAACAGAACAGAGGCACACCTTTAGAAGACACACTATGGCTGCTTAACCGGAAAGGTGAGGTGGGGTGATGCATAGAACAAGGGTTTGAAATTAGCTCAGAGACCGCTCCATAAGCCAAATATGTAATAGACAAGGCCTACTCCCTTCTCAGTGAACTGGACTCAACACCCCCTAGTCACCGGACAAGAATATATCTGACTAGTATGAATCTGAAAACCTATGTATCGATATCACTCTGCAAGTGAATCAAGAGGGTGTAAAGCGGCATAAACACAGCAGGGAAAAGCAGCCAAACCCCATTCTAAACATACATTTCTTTAAAAAAGCCACAAAGCAAAGACAGTGAAAGAGAGAGAAATTCTTACAAAATCCGTTCAGGGTTTCTGATGCAACCTGGATTGACCATATCTAGACCCACAGCTGGATGAGACATAAGGCTGGACACTCTTGCGGCTGAGAGGATTGGTGAGGTTGGGTGAGCAAATGCAGATACTTTAAAGTAATACTGCGGGGTACCCACCCCATGGGTCTCAAATCTCCAGGTACAAGGGCATCTTCGTACATCAAAACATGCATGGGAAACCCAGAAGATGGTATGCCGTGAGATCGGAAAAAGTTTCTAAAACGCACCTCATTTCTCCTCTCCTTGTGCTCGGGTTCGCCATTCCAGCCGCTTGACTAACCATCTCCCTACTTGGAGAATCAGCACCTTTAACCTCCTGTTTCGTCCAGGTTGCAGTTTGTCCTGAGGAGGAACGGGAAGACGGGGAACCAACGAGAGACTAGCCCTAGCTGTTGGGACAGGCACAGGTCACTCCATTTTCACATCAGGAAGAAGAATGAACCACAGGCTCAGCCTGCCCCCCAGAACCAAAAAAGGGCCTGAAGCAATCCTGCGCTTTTGCGGCCAGCTCCCAAAAAAGCGAGGAGACAAATGGAGCTCAGGGGCACTGCAATTCACAAACGTGCAGAGTTATAAATGAGATCTCTCATCCACAAATATTTTGAGGGAAGGCAACGAAGAGGATTTGAAAGCAAGGCAGATTTGCAGGAAACAGATTTCAGGAGGTAGATTCGACTCGCCTTTAAAGCACATGAAAAGCGGCAAAACGTTGACAATGATGCCCTTGGCCAAAAAGGGCGTATGCGTTTTTTCCTGAATATATTCAGGAAAAAACGCATACGCCCTTTTTGGCCAACCAAGCAAGCCGGAAGGGCAAATCAGCGCTACAAAGAAGTCTCGCTTGCCCTCGGTCAAAAGGGCCATGCTGAACAAACTGTAAAAACCAGAATAGCAGGACAGGCCATGGAGACATGGGAGCCTTGCTACGCTGATGGGCGGGATGTAAATTGCCAACAGGCAATCTGGAGAAGAGTACGGTGTGTCCTGAAACAAGTAATAAACACAGCGTAGAGAGCATAGGGCACTTCCACTCAAGGGCGTATAAATTGGGAAAACTAAAAATCAACAAGACACAGGCACCCTAAAGTTTATGGCTGCTCTGTTGCCAAGAACCTCCGCTTCGGTACACCTTCAATATCCCAGGAAAGAGAAAAATGGATAAAGAAATGGTGGTACTTGGCACAATGCAATATCACTCAGCCATGAAATCAATGTCATAAGGCTAGTTAGCAGCATGATGAGTGGATTTAGGTACGATGATTCTAAGTGAAATAAGTCACACAGAAAAAGGCACTTATCCTAAGATATCGCTTATAGAGGGAATGTCAAAATCGCTACACTTGAACTGAATTACAAAACAGAACAGAGTCACACCTTTAGAAGACACACTATGTCTGCTTAACTGGAAAGGTGAGGTGGGGTGATGCATAAAACAAGGGTTTGAAATTAGCTCAGACACCGCTCCATAAGCCAAATATGTACTAGACAAGGCCTACTCCCTGCTCAGTGAACTGGACTCAACACCCCCTAGTCACCGCACAAGAATATATCTGACTAGTATGAATCTGAAAACCTATGTATCGATATCTCTCTGCAAGTGAATCAAGAGGGTGTAAAGCGGCATCAACACAGCAGGGAAAAGCAGCCCAACCCCATTCTAAACATGCATTACTTTATACAAGCCACAAAGCAAAGACAGTGAAAGAGAGAGAAATTCTTACAAAATCCGTTCAGGGTCTCTGATGAAACCTGGATTGACCATATCGAGACCCACAGCTGGATAAGATATAAGGCTGGACACTCTTGGGGCTGAGAGGATTGGTGAGGTTGGGTGAGCAAACGCAGATAATTTAAAGTAACACTGCGGGGAACACACCCCATGGGTCTCAAATCTCCAGGTACAAGGGCATCTTCCTACATCAAAACATGCATGGGAAACCCAGAAGATGGTATGCCGTGAGATCGGGAAAGGTTTCTAAAACGCACCTCATTTCTCCTCTCCTTGTGCTCGGGTTCGCCATTCCAGCCGCTTGACTAACCATCTCCCTACTTGGAGAATCAGCACCTTTAACCTCCTGTTTCGTCCAGGTTGCAATTTGTCCTGAGGATGAACGGGAAGACGGGGAACCAACGAGAGACTAGCCCTAGGTGTTGGGACTGGCACAGGTCACTCCATTTTCCCATCAGGAAGAAGAATGGACCACAGGCTCAGCCTGCCCCCCAGAACCAAAATAGGGCCTGAAGCAATCCTGCGCTTTTGCGGCCAGCTCCAAAAAAAGCGAGGAGACAAATGGAGCTCAGGGGCACTGCAATTCACAAACGTGCAGAGTTATAAATGAGAACTCTCGTCCACAAATATATTGAGGGAAGGCAACGAAGAGGATTTGAAAGCAAGGCAGATTTGCAGGAAACAGATTTCAGGAGGTAGATTCGACTCGCCTTTAAAGCACATGAAAAGCGGCAAAATGTTGACAATGATGCCCTTGGCCAAAAAGGGCGTATGCGCTTTTTCCTGAATATATTCAGGAAAAAACGCATACGCCCTTTTTGGCCAACCAAGCAAGCCGGAAGGGCAAATCAGCGCTACAAAGAAGTCTCGCTTGCCCTCGGTCAAAAGGGCCATGCTGAACAAACTGTAAAAGCCAGAATAGCAGGAGAGGCCATGGAGACATGGGAGCCTTGCTACGCTGATGGGTGGGATGTAAATTGCCAACAGGCACTCTGGAGAAGACTACGGTGTGTCCTGAAACAAGTAATAAACACAGCGTTGAGAGCATAGGGCACTTCCACTCATGGGCGTATAAATTGGGAAAACTAAAAATCAACAAGACACAGGCACCCCAAACTTTACGGCTGCTCTGTTGCCAAGAACCTCCGCTTCGGTACACCTTCAATATCCCAGGAAAGAGAAAAATGGATAAAGAAATGGTGGTACTTGGCACAATGCAATATCACTCAGCCATGAAATCAATGTCATAAGGCTAGTTAGCAGCATGATGAGTGGATTTAGGTACGATGATTCTAAGTGAAATAGTCACACAGAAAAAGGCACTTATCCTAAGATATCGCTTATAGAGGGAATGTCAAAATCGCTACACTTGAACTGAATTACAAAACAGAACAGAGGCACACCTTTAGAAGACACACTATGGCTGCTTAACCGGAAAGGTGAGGTGGGGTGATGCATAAAACAAGGGTTTGAAATTAGCTCAGAAACCGCTCCATAAGCCAAATATGTACTAGACAAGGCCTTTTCCCTGCTCACTGAACTGGACTCAACACCCCCTAGTCACCGCACAAGAATATATCTGACTAGTATGAATCTGAAAACCTATGTATTGATATCTCTCTGCAAGTGAATCAAGAGGGTGTAAAGCGGCATAAACACAGCAGGGAAAAGCAGCCAAACCCCATTCTAAACATACATTACTTTAAAAAAGCCACAAAGCAAAGACAGTGAAAGAGAGAGAAATTCTTACAAAATCCGTTCAGGGTTTCTGATGCAACCTGGATTGACCATATCTAGACCCACAGCTGGATTAGATATAAGGCTGGACACTCTTGGGGCTGAGAGGATTGCTGAGGTTGGGTGAGCAAACGCAGATAATTTAAAGTAACACTGCGGGGAACACACCCCATGGGTCTCAAATCTCCAGGTACAAGGGCATCTTCCTACATCAAAACATGCATGGGAAACCCAGAAGATGGTATGCCATGAGATCGGGAAAGGTTTCTAAAACGCACCTCATTTCTCCTCTCCTTGTGCTCGGGTTCGCCATTCCAGCCGCTTGACTAACCATCTCCCTACTTGGAGAATCAGCACCTTTAACCTCCTGTTTCGTCCAGGTTGCAATTTGTCCTGAGGATGAACGGGAAGACGGGGAACCAACGAGAGACTAGCCCTAGCTGTTGGGACAGGCACAGGTCACTCCATTTTCACATCAGGAAGAAGAATGAACCACAGGCTCAGCCTGCCCCCCAAAACCAAAATAGGGCCTGAAGCAATCCTGCGCTTTTGCGGCCAGCTCCCAAAAAAGCGAGGACACAAATGGAGCTCAGGGGCACTGCAATTCACAAACGTGCAGAGTTATAAATGAGAACTCTCGTCCACAAATATATTGAGGGAAGGCAACGAAGAGGATTTGAAAGCAAGGCAGATTTGCAGGAAACAGATTTCAGGAGGTAGATTCGACTCGCCTTTAAAGCACATGAAAAGCGGCAAAACGTTGACAATGATGCCCTTGGTCAAAAAGGGCGTATGCGTTTTTTCGTGAATATATTCAGGAAAAAACGCATACGCCCTTTTTGGCCAACCAAGCAAGCCGGAATGGCAAATCAGCGCTACAAAGAAGTCTCGCTTGCCCTCGGTCAAAAGGCCATGCTGAACAAAGTGTAAAAAGCAGAAGAGCTGGACAGGCCATGGAGACATGGGAGCCTTGCTACGCTGATGGGCGGGATGTAAATTGCCAACAGGCACTCTGGAGAAGAGTACGGTGTGTCCTGAAACAAATAATAAACACAGCGTAGAGAGCATAGGGCACTTCCACTCATGGGCGTATAAATTGGGAAAACTAAAAATCAACAAGACACAGGCACCCCAAACTTTATGGCTGCTCTGTTGCCAAGAACCTCCGCTTCGGTACACCTTCAATATCCCAGGAAAGAGAAAAATGGATAAAGAAATGGTGGTACTTGGCACAATGGAATATCACTCAGCCATGAAATCAATGTCATAAGGCTAGTTAGCAGCATGATGAGTGGATTTAGGTACGATGATTCTAAGTGAAATAAGTCACACAGAAAAAGGCACTTATCCTAAGATATCGCTTATAGAGGGAATGTCAAAATCGCTACACTTGAACTGAATTACAAAACAGAACAGAGGCACACCTTTAGAAGACACACTATGGCTGCTTAACCGGAAAGGTGAGGTGGGGTGATGCATAAAACAAGGGTTTGAAATTAGCTCAGACACCGCTCCATAAGCCAAATATGTAATAGACAAGGCCTACTCCCTTCTCAGTGAACTGGACTCAACACCCCCTAGTCACCGCACAAGAATATATCTGACTAGTATGAATCTGAAAACCTATGTATTGATATCTCTCTGCAAGTGAATCAAGAGGGTGTAAAGCGGCATAAACACAACAGGGAAAAGCAGCCAAACCCCATTCTAAACATACATTACTTTAAAAAACCCACAAAGCAAAGACAGTGAAAGAGAGAGAAATTCTTACAAAATCCGTTCAGGGTCTCTGATGCAACCTGGATTGACCATATCTAGACCCACAGCTGGATGAGACATAAGGCTGGACACTCTTGGGGCTGAGTGGATTGGTGAGGTTGGGTGAGCAAATGCAGATACTTTAAAGTAATACTGCGGGGTACCCACCCCATGGGTCTCAAATCTCCAGGTACAAGGGCATCTTCGTACATCAAAACATGCATGGGAAACCCAGAAGATGGTATGCCGTGAGATCGGAAAAAGTTTCTAAAACGCACCTCATTTCTCCTCTCCTTGTGCTCGGGTTCGCCATTCCAGCCGCTTGACTAACCATCTCCCTACTTGGAGAATCAGCACCTTTAACCTCCTGTTTCGTCCAGGTTGCAGTTTGTCCTGAGGATGAACGGGAAGACGGGGAACCAACGAGAGACTAGCCCTAGGTGTTGGGACAGGCACAGGTCACTCCATTTTCACATCAGGAAGAAGAATGAACCACAGGCTCAGCCTGCCCCCCAGAACCAAAATAGGGCCTGAAGCAATCCTGCGCTTTTGCGGCCAGCTCCCAAAAAAGCGAGGAGACAAATGGAGCTCAGGGGCACTGCAATTCACAAACGTGCAGAGTTATAAATGAGATCTCTCGTCCACAAATATTTTGAGGGAAGGCAACGAAGAGGATTTGAAAGCAAGGCAGATTTGCAGGAAACAGATTTCAGGAGGTAGATTCGACTCGCCTTTAAAGCACATGAAAAGTGACAAAACGTTGACAATGATGCCCTTGGCCAAAAAGGGCGTATGCGATTTTTCCTGAATATATTCAGGAAAAAACGCATACGCCCTTTTTGGCCAAGCAAGCAAGCCGGAAGGGCAAATCAGCGCTACGAAGAAGTCTCGCTTGCCCTCGGTCAAAAGGGCCATGCTGAACAAACTGTAAAAACCAGAATAGCAGGACAGGCCATGGAGACATGGGAGCCTTGCTACGCTGATGGGCGGGATGTAAATTGCCAACAGGCAATCTGGAGAAGAGTACGGTGTGTCCTGAAACAAGTAATAAACACAGCGTAGAGAGCATAGGGCACTTCCACTCAAGGGCGTATAAATTGGGAAAACTAAAAATCAACAAGACACAGGCACCCTAAAGTTTACGGCTGCTCTGTTGCCAAGAACCTCCGCTTCTGTACACCTTCAATATCCCAGGAAAGAGAAAAATGGATAAAGAAATGGTGGTACTTGGCACAATGGAATATCACTCAGCCATGAAATCAATGTCATAAGGCTAGTTAGCAGCATGATGAGTGGATTTAGGTACGATGATTCTAAGTGAAATAAGTCACACAGAAAAAGGCACTTATCCTAAGATATCGCTTATAGAGGGAATGTCAAAATCGCTACACTTGAACTGAATTACAAAACAGAACAGAGTCACACCTTTAGAAGACACACTATGTCTGCTTAACTGGAAAGGTGAGGTGGGGTGATGCATAAAACAAGGGTTTGAAATTAGCTCAGACACCGCTCCATAAGCCAAATATGTACTAGACAAGGCCTACTCCCTGCTCAGTGAACTGGACTCAACACCCCCTAGTCACCGCACAAGAATATATCTGACTAGTATGAATCTGAAAACCTATGTATCGATATCTCTCTGCAAGTGAATCAAGAGGGTGTAAAGCGGCATAAACACAGCAGGGAAAAGCAGCCAAACCCCATTCTAAACATACATTACTTTAAAAAAGCCACAAAGCAAAGACAGTGAAAGAGAGAGAAATTCTTACAAAATCCGTTCAGGGTCTCTGATGCAACCTGGATTGACCATATCTAGACCCACAGCTGGATGAGACATAAGGCTGGACACTCTTGGGGCTGAGAGGATTGGTGAGGTTGGGTGAGCAAATGCAGATACTTTAAAGTAATACTGCGGGGTACCCACCCCATGGGTCTCAAATCTCCAGGTACAAGGGCATCTTCCTACATCAAAACATGCATGGGAAACCCAGAAGATGGTATGCCGTGAGATCGGGAAAAGTTTCTAAAACGCACCTCATTTCTCCTCTCCTTGTGCTCGGGTTCGCCATTCCAGCCGCTTGACTAACCATCTCCCTACTTGGAGAATCAGCACCTTTAACCTCCTGTTTCGTCCAGGTTGCAGTTTGTCCTGAGGATGAACGGGAAGACGGGGAACCAACGAGAGACTAGCCCTAGGTGTTGGGACAGGCACAGGTCACTCCATTTTCCCATCAGGAAGAAGAATGAACCACAGGCTCAGCCTGCCCCCCAAAACCAAAATAGGGCCTGAAGCAATCCTGCGCTTTTGCGGCCAGCTCCCAAAAAAGTGAGGAGACAAATGGAGCTCAGGGGCACTGCAATTCACAAACGTGCAGAGTTATAAATGAGATCTCTCGTCCACAAATATATTGAGGGAAGGCAACGAAGAGGATTTGAAAGCAAGGCAGATTTGCAGGAAACAGATTTCAGGAGGTAGATTCGACTCGCCTTTAAAGCACATGAAAAGTGACAAAACGTTGACAATGATGCTCTTGGCCAAAAAGGGCGTATGCGTTTTTTCCTGAATATATTCAGGAAAAAACGCATACGCCCTTTTTGGCTAACCAAGCAAGCCGGAAGGGCAAATCAGCGCTACAAAGAAGTCTCGCTTGCCCTCGGTCAAAAGGGCCATGCTGAACAAACTGTAAAAACCAGAAAAGCAGGACAGGCCATGGAGACATGGGAGCCTTGCTACGCTGATGGGCGGGATGTAAATTGCCAACAGGCACTCTGGAGAAGAGTACGGTGTGTCCTGAAACAAGTAATAAACACAGCGTAGAGAGCATAGGGCACTTCCACTCATGGGCGTATAAATTGGGAAAACTAAAAATCAACAAGACACAGGCACCCTAAGTTTACGGCTGCTCTGTTTCCAAGAACCTCCGCTTCGGTACACCTTCAATTTACCAGGAAAGAGAAAAGTGGATAAAGAAATGGTGGTACTTGGCACAATGGAATATCACTCAGCCATGAAATCAATGTCATAAGGCTAGTTAGCAGCATGATGAGTGAATTTAGGTACGATGATTCTAAGTGAAATAAGTCACACAGAAAAAGACACTTATCCTAAGATATCGCTTATAGAGGGAATGTCAAAATCGCTACACTTGAACTGAATTACAAAAGAGAACAGAGTCACACCTTTAGAAGACACACTATGGCTGCTTAACCGGAAAGGTGAGGTGGGGTGATGCATAAAACAAGGGTTTGAAATTAGCTCAGAGACCGCTCCATAAGCCAAATATGTAATAGACAAGGCCTACTCCCTGCTCAGTGAACTGGACTCAACACACCCTAGTCACCACACAAGAATATATCTGAGTAGTAAGAATCTGAAACATATGTATCGATATCTCTCTGCAAGTGAATCAAGAGGGTGTAAAGCGGCATCAACACAGCAGGGAAAAGCAGCCAAGCCCGATTCTAAACATAAATTACTTTAAAAAACCCACAAAACAAAGACAGTGAAAGAGAGAGAAATTCTTACAAAATCCGTTCAGGGTCTCTGATGCAACCTGGATTCACCATATCTAGACCCACAGCTGGATGAGACATAAGGCTGGACACTCTTGGGGCTGAGAGGATTGGTGAGGTTGGGTGAGCAAACGCAGATACTTTAAAGTAATACTGTGGGGAACACACCCCATGGGTCTCAAATCTCCAGGTACAAGGGCATCTTCCTACATCAAAACATGCATGGGAAACCCAGAAGATGGTATGCCATGAGATCGGGAAAGGTTTCTAAAACGCACCTCATTTCTCCTCTCCTTGTGCTCGGGTTCGCCATTCCAGCCACTTGACTAACCATCTCCCTAATTGGAGAATCAGCACCTTTAAACTCCTATTTCGTCCAGGTTGCAATTTGTCCTGAGGATGAAGGGGAAGGCGGGGAAACAACGAGAGACTAGCCCTAGGTGTTGGGACAGGCACAGGTCACTCCATTTTCCCATCAGGAAGAAGAATGAACCACAGGCTCAGCCTGCCCCCCAGAACCAAAATAGGGCCTGAAGCAATCCTGAGCTTTTGCGGCCAGCTCCCAAAAAAGCGAGGAGACAAATGGAGCTCAGGGGCACTGCAATTCACAAACGTGCAGAGTTATCAATGAGAACTCTCGTCCACAAATATATTGAGGGAAGGCAACGAAGAGGATTTGAAAGCAAGGCAGATTTGCAGGAAACAGATTTCAGGATGTAGATTCGACTCGCCTGTAAAGCACATGAAAAGCGGCAAAACGTTGACAATGATGCCCTTGGCCAAAAAGGGCGTATGCGTTTTTTCCTGAATATATTCAGGAAAAAACGCATACGCCCTTTTTGGCCAACCAAGCAAGCCGGAAGGGCAAATCAGCGCTACAAAGAAGTCTCGCTTTCCCTCGGTCAAAAGGGCCATGCTGAAGAAAGTGTAAAAACCAGAAAAGCAGGACAGGCCATGGAGACATGGGAGCCTTGCTACGCTGATGGGCGGGATGTAAATTGCCAACAGGCACTCTGGAGAAGTGTACGGTGTGTCCTGAAACAAGTAATAAACACAGCGTAGAGAGCATAGGGCACTTCCACTCATGGGCGTATAAATTGGGAAAACTAAAAATCAACAAGACACAGGCACCCCAAACTTTACGGCTGTTCTTTTGCCAAGAACCTCCGCTTCGGTACACCTTCAATATCCCAGGAAAGAGAAAAATGGATAAAGAAATGGTGGTACTTGGCACAATGGAATATCACTCAGCCATGAAATCAATGTCATAAGGCTAGTTAGCAGCATGATGAGTGGATTTAGGTACGATGATTCTAAGTGAAATAAGTCACACAGAAAAAGACACTTATCCTAAGATATCGCTTATAGAGGGAATGTCAAAATCGCTACACTTGAACTGAATTACAAAAGAGAACAGAGTCACACCTTTAGAAGACACACTATGGCTGCTTAACCGGAAAGGTGAGGTGGGGTGATGCATAAAACAAGGGTTTGAAATTAGCTCAGAGACCGCTCCATAAGCCAAATATGTAATAGACAAGGCCTACTCCCTGCTCAGTGAACTGGACTCAACACACCCTAGTCACCACACAAGAATATATCTGAGTAGTAAGAATCTGAAAACCTATGTATCGATATCTCTCTGCAAGTGAATCAAGAGGGTGTAAAGCGGCATCAACACAGCAGGGAAAAGCAGCCAAGCCCGATTCTAAACATAAATTACTTTAAAAAACCCACAAAACAAAGACAGTGAAAGAGAGAGAAATTCTTACAAAATCCGTTCAGGGTCTCTGATGCAACCTGGATTCACCATATCTAGACCCACAGCTGGATGAGACATAAGGCTGGACACTCTTGGGGCTGAGAGGATTGGTGAGGTTGGGTGAGCAAACGCAGATACTTTAAAGTAATACTGTGGGGAACACACCCCATGGGTCTCAAATCTCCAGGTACAAGGGCATCTTCCTACATCAAAACATGCATGGGAAACCCAGAAGATGGTATGCCATGAGATCGGGAAAGGTTTCTAAAACGCACCTCATTTCTCCTCTCCTTGTGCTCGGGTTCGCCATTCCAGCCACTTGACTAACCATCTCCCTAATTGGAGAATCAGCACCTTTAAACTCCTATTTCGTCCAGGTTGCAATTTGTCCTGAGGATGAAGGGGAAGGCGGGGAAACAACGAGAGACTAGCCCTAGGTGTTGGGACAGGCACAGGTCACTCCATTTTCCCATCAGGAAGAAGAATGAACCACAGGCTCAGCCTGCCCCCCAGAACCAAAATAGGGCCTGAAGCAATCCTGCGCTTTTGCGGCCAGCTCCCAAAAAAGCGAGGAGACAAATGGAGCTCAGGGGCACTGCAATTCACAAACGTGCAGAGTTATCAATGAGAACTCTCGTCCACAAATATATTGAGGGAAGGCAACGAAGAGGATTTGAAAGCAAGGCAGATTTGCAGGAAACAGATTTCAGGATGTAGATTCGACTCGCCTGTAAAGCACATGAAAAGTGGCAAAACGTTGACAATGAGGCCCTTGGCCAAAAAGGGCGTATGCGTTTTTTCCTGAATATATTCAGGAAAAAACGCATACGCCCTTTTTGGACAACCAAGCAAGCCGGAAGGGCAAATCAGCGCTACAAAGAAGTCTCGCTTTCCATCGGTCAAAAGGGCCATGCTGAACAAAGTGTAAAAACCAGAAAAGCAGGACAGGCCATGGAGACATGGGAGCCTTGCTACGCTGATGGGCGGGATGTAAATTGCCAACAGGCACTCTGGAGAAGTGTACGGTGTGTCCTGAAACAAGTAATAAACACAGCGTAGAGAGCATAGGGCACTTCCACTCATGGGCGTATAAATTGGGAAAACTAAAAATCAACAAGACACAGGCACCCCAAACTTTACAGCTGCTCTGTTTCCAAGAACCTCCACTTCGGTACACCTTCAATATCCCAGGAAAGAGAAAAATGGATAAACAAATGGTGGTACTTGGCACAATGGAATATCACTCAGCCATGAAATCAATGTCATAAGGCTAGTTAGCAGCATGATGAGTGGATTTAGGTACGATGATTCTAAGTGAAATAAGTCACACAGAAAAAGGCACTTATCCTAAGATATCGCTTATAGAGGGAATGTCAAAATCGGTACACTTGAACTGAATTACAAACAGAACAGAGTCACACCTTTAGAAGACACACTATGGCTGCTTAACGGGAAAGGTGAGGTGGGGTGATGCATAAAACAAGGGTTTGAAATTAGCTCAGACACCGCTCCATAAGCCAAATATGTAATAGACAAGGCCTACTCCCTGCTCAGTGAACTGGACTCAACACCCCCTAGTCACCGCACAAGAATATATCTGACTAGTATGAATCTGAAAACCTATGTATCGATATCTCTCTGCAAGTGAATCAAGAGGGTGTAAAGCGGCATCAACACAGCAGGGAAAAGCAGCCAAACCCCATTCTAAACATAAATTACTTTAAAAAACCCACAAAACAAAGACAGTGAAAGAGAGAGAAATTCTTACAAAATCCGTTCAGGGTCTCTGATGCAACCTGGATTCACCATATCTAGACCCACAGCTGGATGAGACATAAGGCTGGACACTCTTGGGGCTGAGAGGATTGGTGAGGTTGGGTGAGCAAACGCAGATACTTTAAAGTAAAACTGCGGGGAACACACCCCATGGGTCTCAAATCTCCAGGTACAAGGGCATCTTCGTACAACAAAACATGCATGGGAAACCCAGAAGATGGTATGCCGTGAGATCGGAAAAAGTTTCTAAAACGCACCTCATTTCTCCTCTCCTTGTGCTCGGGTTCGCCATTCCAGCCGCTTGACTAACCATCTCCCTACTTGGAGAATCAGCACCTTTAACCTCCTGTTTCGTCCAGGTTGCAGTTTGTCCTGAGGATGAAGGGGAAGACGCGGAACCAACGAGAGACGAGCCCTAGGTGTTGGGACAGGCGTAGGTCACTCCATTTTCCCATCAGGAAGAAGAATGAACCACAGGCTCAGCCTGCCCCCCAGAACCAAAATAGGGCCTGAAGCAATCCTGCATTTTTGCGGCCAGCTCCCAAAAAAGCGAGGACACAAATGGAGCTCAGGGGCACTGCAATTCACAAACGTGCAGAGTTATAAATGAGAACTCTCGTCCACAAATATATTTAGGGAAGGCAACGAAGAGGATTTGAAAGCAAGGCAGATTTGCAGGAAACAGATTTCAGGAGGTAGATTCGACTCGCCTTTAAAGCACATGAAAAGCGGCAAAACGTTGACAATGATGCCCTTGGCCAAAAAGGGCGTATGCGTTTTTTCCTGAATATATTCAGGAAAAAACGCATACGCCCTTTTTGGCCAACCAAGCAAGCCGGAAGGGCAAATCAGCGCTACAAAGAAGTCTCGCTTGCCCTCGGTCAAAAGGGCCATGCTGAACAAACTGTAAAAACCAGAAAAGCAGGACAGGCCATGGAGACATGGGAGCCTTGCTACGCTGATGGGCGGGATGTAAATTGCCAACAGGCACTCTGGAGAAGTGTACGGTGTGTCCTGAAACAAGTAATAAACACAGCGTAGAGAGCATAGGGCACTTCCACTCATGGGCGTATAAATTGGGAAAACTAAAAATCAACAAGACACAGGCACCCCAAACTTTACGGCTGCTCTGTTGCCAAGAACCTCCACTTCGGTACACCTTCAATATCCCAGGAAAGAGAAAAATGGATAAACAAATGGTGGTACTTGGCACAATGGAATATCACTCAGCCATGAAATCAATGTCATAAGGCTAGTTAGCAGCATGATGAGTGGATTTAGGTACGATGATTCTAAGTGAAATAAGTCACACAGAAAAAGGCACTTATCCTAAGATATCGCTTATAGAGGGAATGTCAAAATCGCTACACTTGAACTGAATTACAAACAGAACAGAGTCACACCTTTAGAAGACACACTATGGCTGCTTAACCGGAAAGGTGAGGTGGGGTGATGCATAAAACAAGGGTTTGAAATTAGCTCAGACACCGCTCCATAAGCCAAATATGTAATAGACAAGGCCTACTCCCTGCTCAGTGAACTGGACTCAACACCCCCTAGTCACCGCACAAGAATATATCTGACTAGTATGAATCTGAAAACCTATGTATCGATATCTCTCTGCAAGTGAATCAAGAGGGTGTAAAGCGGCATCAACACAGCAGGGAAAAGCAGCCAAACCCCATTCTAAACATAAATTACTTTAAAAAACCCACAAAACAAAGACAGTGAAAGAGAGAGAAATTCTTACAAAATCCTTTCAGGGTCTCTGATGCAACCTGGATTGACCATATCTGGACCCACAGCTGGATGAGACATAAGGCTGGACACTCTTGGGGCTGAGAGGATTGGTGAGGTTGGGTGAGCAAACGCAGATACTTTAAAGTAAAACTGCGGGGAACACACCCCATGGGTCTCAAATCTCCAGGTACAAGGGCATCTTCCTACATCAAAACATGCATGGGAAACCCAGAATATGGTATGCCATGAGATCGGGAAAGGTTTCTAAAACGCACCTCATTTCTCCTCTCCTTGTGCTCGGGTTCGCCATTCCAGCTGCTTGACCAAACATCTCCCTACTTGGAGAATCAGCACCTTTAACCTCCTGTTTCGTCCAGGTTGCAATTTGTCCTGAGGATGAAGGGGAAGACGCGGAACCAACGAGAGACGAGCCCTAGGTGTTGGGACAGGCGTAGGTCACTCCATTTTCCCATCAGGAAGAAGAATGAACCACAGGCTCAGCCTGCCCCCCAGAACCAAAATAGGGCCTGAAGCAATCCTGCATTTTTGCGGCCAGCTCCCAAAAAAGCGAGGACACAAATGGAGCTCAGGGGCACTGCAATTCACAAACGTGCAGAGTTATAAATGAGAACTCTCGTCCACAAATATATTGAGGGAAGGCAACGAAGAGGATTTGAAAGCAAGGCAGATTTGCAAGAAACAGATTTCAGGAGGTAGATTCGACTCGCCTTTAAAGCACATGAAAAGCGGCAAAACGTTGACAATGATGCCCTTGGCCAAAAAGGGCGTATGCGTTTTTTCCTGAATATATTCAGGAAAAAACGCATACGCCCTTTTTGGCCAACCAAGCAAGCCGGAAGGGCAAATCAGCGCTACAAAGAAGTCTCGCTTGCCCTCGGTCAAAAGGGCCATGCTGAACAAAGTGTAAAAACCAGAAAAGCAAGACAGGCCATGGAGACATGGGAGCCTTGCTACGCTGATGGGCGGGATGTAAATTGCCAACAGGCACTCTGGAGAAGAGTACGGTGTGTCCTGAAACAAGTAATAAACACAGTGTAGAGAGCATAGGGCACTTCCACTCATGGGCGTATAAATTGGGAAAACTAAAAATCAACAAGACACAGGCACCCCAAACTTTACAGCTGCTCTGTTTCCAAGAACCTCCGCTTCGGTACACCTTCAATATCCCAGGAAAGAGAAAAATGGATAAAGAAATGGTGGTACTTGGCACAATGGAATATCACTCAGCCATGAAATCAATGTCATAAGGCTAGTTAGCAGCATGATGAGTGGATTTAGGTACGATGATTCTAAGTGAAATAAGTCACACAGAAAAAGGCACTTATCCTAAGATATCGCTTATAGAGGGAATGTCAAAATCGCTAAACTTGAACTGAATTACAAAACAGAACAGAGGCACACCTTTAGAAGACACACTATGGCTGCTTAACGGGAAAGGTGAGGTGGGGTGATGCATAAAACAAGGGTTTGAAATTAGCTCAGACACCGCTCCATAAGCCAAATATGTAATAGACAAGGCCTACTCCCTGCTCAGTTAACTGGACTCAACACCCCCTAGTCACCGCACAAGATTATATCTGATTAGTATGAATCTGAAAACCTATGTATCGATATCTCTCTGCAAGTGAATCAAGAGGGTGTAAAGCGGCATTAACACAGCAGGGAAAAGCAGCCAAACCCCTTCTAAACATACATTACTTTAAAAAACCCACAAAGCAAAGACAGTGAAAGAGAGAGAAATTCTTACAAAATCCGTTCAGGGTCTCTGATGCAACCTGGATTGACCATATCTAGACCCACAGCTGGATGAGACATAAGGCTGGACACTCTTGGGGCTGAGAGGATTGGTGAGGTCGGGTGAGCAAATGCAGATACTTTAAAGTAACACCGCGGGGTACCCACCCCATGGGTCTCAAATCTCCAGGTACAAGGGAATCATCCTACATCAAAACATGCATGGGAAACCGAGAAGATGGTATGCCATGAGATCGGGAAAGGTTTCTAAAACGCACCTCATTTCTCCTTTCCTTGTGCTCGGGTTCGCCATTCCAGCCACTTGACTAACCATCTCCCTAATTGGAGAATCAGCACCTTTAACCTCCTGTTTCGTCCAGGTTGCAATTTGTCCTGAGGATGAAGGGGAAGACGGGGAAACAACGAGAGACTAGCCCTAGGTGTTGGGACAGGCACAGGTCACTCCATTTTCCCATCAGGAAGAAGAATGAACCACAGGCTCAGCCTGCCTCCCAGAACCAAAATAGGGCCTGAAGCAATCCTGTGCTTTTGCGGCCAGCTCCCAAAAAAGCGAGGAGACAAATGGAGCTCAGGGGCACTGCAATTCACAAACGTGCAGAGTTATCAATGAGAACTCTCGTCCACAAATATATTGAGGGAAGGCAACGAAGAGGATTTGAAAGCAAGGCAGATTTGCAGGAAACAGATTTCAGGATGTAGATTCGACTCGCCTGTAAAGCACATGAAAAGCGGCAAAACGTTGACAATGAGGCCCTTGGCCAAAAAGGGCGTATGCGTTTTTTCCTGAATATATTCAGGAAAAAACGCATACGCCCTTTTTGGCCAACCAAGCAAGCCGGAAGGGCAAATCAACGCTACAAAGAAGTCTCGCTTTCCCTCGGTCAAAAGGGCCATGCTGAAGAAAGTGTAAAAACCAGAAAAGCAGGACAGGCCATGGAGACATGGGAGCCTTGCTACGCTGATGGGCGGGATGTAAATTGCCAACAGGCACTCTGGAGAAGTGTACGGTGTGTCCTGAAACAAGTAATAAACACAGCGTAGAGAGCATAGGGCACTTCCACTCATGGGCGTATAAATTGGGAAAACTAAAAATCAACAAGACACAGGCACCCCAAACTTTACGGCTGTTCTTTTGCCAAGAACCTCCGCTTCGGTACACCTTCAATATCCCAGGAAAGAGAAAAATGGATAAAGAAATGGTGGTACTTGGCACAATGGAATATCACTCAGCCATGAAATCAATGTCATAAGGCTAGTTAGCAGCATGATGAGTGGATTTAGGTACGATGATTCTAAGTGAAATAAGTCACACAGAAAAAGACACTTATCCTAAGATATCGCTTATAGAGGGAATGTCAAAATCGCTACACTTGAACTGAATTACAAAAGAGAACAGAGGCACACCTTTAGAAGACACACTATGGCTGCTTAACCGGAAAGGTGAGGTGGGGTGATGCATAAAACAAGGGTTTGAAATTAGCTCAGAGACCGCTCCATAAGCCAAATATGTAATAGACAAGGCCTACTCCCTGCTCAGTGAACTGGACTCCACACACCCTAGTCACCACACAAGAATATATCTGAGTAGTAAGAATCTGAAAACATATGTATCGATATCTCTCTGCAAGTGAATCAAGAGGGTGTAAAGCGGCATCAACACAGCAGGGAAAAGCAGCCAAGCCCGATTCTAAACATAAATTACTTTAAAAAACCCACAAAACAAAGACAGTGAAAGAGAGAGAAATTCTTACAAAATCCGTTCAGGGTCTCTGATGCAACCTGGATTCACCATATCTAGACCCACAGCTGGATGAGACATAAGGCTGGACACTCTTGGGGCTGAGAGGATTGGTGAGGTTGGGTGAGCAAACGCAGATACTTTAAAGTAATACTGTGGGGAACACACCCCATGGGTCTCAAATCTCCAGGTACAAGGGCATCTTCCTACATCAAAACATGCATGGGAAACCCAGAAGATGGTATGCCATGAGATCGGGAAAGGTTTCTAAAACGCACCTCATTTCTCCTCTCCTTGTGCTCGGGTTCGCCATTCCAGCCACTTGACTAACCATCTCCCTAATTGGAGAATCAGCACCTTTAAACTCCTATTTCGTCCAGGTTGCAATTTGTCCTGAGGATGAAGGGGAAGGCGGGGAAACAACGAGAGACTAGCCCTAGGTGTTGGGACAGGCACAGGTCACTCCATTTTCCCATCAGGAAGAAGAATGAACCACAGGCTCAGCCTGCCCCCCAGAACCAAAATAGGGCCTGAAGCAATCCTGCGCTTTTGCGGCCAGCTCCCAAAAAAGCGAGGAGACAAATGGAGCTCAGGGGCACTGCAATTCACAAACGTGCAGAGTTATCAATGAGAACTCTCGTCCACAAATATATTGAGGGAAGGCAACGAAGAGGATTTGAAAGCAAGGCAGATTTGCAGGAAACAGATTTCAGGATGTAGATTCGACTCGCCTGTAAAGCACATGAAAAGCGGCAAAACGTTGACAATGAGGCCCTTGGCCAAAAAGGGCGTATGCGTTTTTTCCTGAATATATTCAGGAAAAAACGCATACGCCCTTTTTGGACAACCAAGCAAGCCGGAAGGGCAAATCAGCGCTACAAAGAAGTCTCGCTTTCCCTCGGTCAAAAGGGCCATGCTGAACAAAGTGTAAAAACCAGAAAAGCAGGACAGGCCATGGAGACATGGGAGCCTTGCTACGCTGATGGGCGGGATGTAAATTGCCAACAGGCACTCTGGAGAAGTGTACGGTTTGTCCTGAAACAAGTAATAAACACAGCGTAGAGAGCATAGGGCACTTCCACTCATGGGCGTATAAATTGGGAAAACTAAAAATCAACAAAACACAGGCACCCCAAACTTTACGGCTGCTCTGTTTCCAAGAACCTCCACTTCGGTACACCTTCAATATCCCAGGAAAGAGAAAAATGGATAAACAAATGGTGGTACTTGGCACAATGGAATATCACTCAGCCATGAAATCAATGTCATAAGGCTAGTTAGCAGCATGATGAGTGGATTTAGGTACGATGATTCTAAGTGAAATAAGTCACACAGAAAAAGGCACTTATCCTAAGATATCGCTTATAGAGGGAATGTCAAAATCGGTACACTTGAACTGAATTACAAACAGAACAGAGTCACACCTTTAGAAGACACACTATGGCTGCTTAACCGGAAAGGTGAGGTGGGGTGATGCATAAAACAAGGGTTTGAAATTAGCTCAGACACCGCTCCATAAGCCAAATATGTAATAGACAAGGCCTACTCCCTGCTCAGTGAACTGGACTCAACACCCCCTAGTCACCGCACAAGAATATATCTGACTAGTATGAATCTGAAAACCTATGTATCGATATCTCTCTGCAAGTGAATCAAGAGGGTGTAAAGCGGCATCAACACAGCAGGGAAAAGCAGCCAAACCCCATTCTAAACATAAATTACTTTAAAAAACCCACAAAACAAAGACAGTGAAAGAGAGAGAAATTCTTACAAAATCCGTTCAGGGTCTCTGATGCAACCTGGATTGACCATATCTAGACCCACAGCTGGATGAGACATAAGGCTGGACACTCTTGGGGCTGAGAGGATTGGTGAGGTTGGGTGAGCAAACGCAGATACTTTAAAGTAAAACTGCGGGGAACACACCCCATGGGTCTCAAATCTCCAGGTACAAGGGCATCTTCGTACAACAAAACATGCATGGGAAACCCAGAAGATGGTATGCCGTGAGATCGGAAAAAGTTTCTAAAACGCACCTCATTTCTCCTCTGCTTGTGCTCGGGTTCGCCATTCCAGCCGCTTGACTAACCATCTCCCTACTTGGAGAATCAGCACCTTTAACCTCCTGTTTCGTCCAGGTTGCAGTTTGTCCTGAGGATGAAGGGGAAGACGCGGAACCAACGAGAGACGAGCCCTAGGTGTTGGGACAGGCGTAGGTCACTCCATTTTCCCATCAGGAAGAAGAATGAACCACAGGCTCAGCCTGCCCCCCAGAACCAAAATAGGGCCTGAAGCAATCCTGCATTTTTGCGGCCAGCTCCCAAAAAAGCGAGGACACAAATGGAGCTCAGGGGCACTGCAATTCACAAACGTGCAGAGTTATAAATGAGAACTCTCGTCCACAAATATATTGAGGGAAGGCAACGAAGAGGATTTGAAAGCAAGGCAGATTTGCAGGAAACAGATTTCAGGAGGTAGATTCGACTCGCCTTTAAAGCACATGAAAAGCGGCAAAACGTTGACAATGATGCCCTTGGCCAAAAAGGGCGTATGCGTTTTTTCCTGAATATATTCAGGAAAAAACGCATACGCCCTTTTTGGCCAACCAAGCAAGCCGGAAGGGCAAATCAGCGCTACAAAGAAGTCTCGCTTGCCCTCGGTCAAAAGGGCCATGCTGAACAAACTGTAAAAACCAGAAAAGCAGGACAGGCCATGGAGACATGGGAGCCTTGCTACGCTGATGGGCGGGATGTAAATTGCCAACAGGCACTCTGGAGAAGTGTACGGTGTGTCCTGAAACAAGTAATAAACACAGCGTAGAGAGCATAGGGCACTTCCACTCATGGGCGTATAAATTGGGAAAACTAAAAATCAACAAGACACAGGCACCCCAAACTTTACGGCTGCTCTGTTGCCAAGAACCTCCACTTCGGTACACCTTCAATATCCCAGGAAAGAGAAAAATGGATAAACAAATGGTGGTACTTGGCACAATGGAATATCACTCAGCCATGAAATCAATGTCATAAGGCTAGTTAGCAGCATGATGAGTGGATTTAGGTACGATGATTCTAAGTGAAATAAGTCACACAGAAAAAGGCACTTATCCTAAGATATCGCTTATAGAGGGAATGTCAAAATCGCTACACTTGAACTGAATTACAAACAGAACAGAGTCACACCTTTAGAAGACACACTATGGCTGCTTAACGGGAAAGGTGAGGTGGGGTGATGCATAAAACAAGGGTTTGAAATTAGCTCAGACACCGCTCCATAAGCCAAATATGTAATAGACAAGGCCTACTCCCTGCTCAGTGAACTGGACTCAACACCCCCTAGTCACCGCACAAGAATATATCTGACTAGTATGAATCTGAAAACCTATGTATCGATATCTCTCTGCAAGTGAATCAAGAGGGTGTAAAGCGGCATCAACACAGCAGGGAAAAGCAGCCAAACCCCATTCTAAACATAAATTACTTTAAAAAACCCACAAAACAAAGACAGTGAAAGAGAGAGAAATTCTTACAAAATCCTTTCAGGGTCTCTGATGCAACCTGGATTGACCATATCTAGACCCACAGCTGGATGAGACATAAGGCTGGACACTCTTGGGGCTGAGAGGATTGGTGAGGTTGGGTGAGCAAACGCAGATACTTTAAAGTAAAACTGCGGGGAACACACCCCATGGGTCTCAAATCTCCAGGTACAAGGGCATCTTCCTACATCAAAACATGCATGGGAAACCCAGAATATGGTATGCCATGAGATCGGGAAAGGTTTCTAAAACGCACCTCATTTCTCCTCTCCTTGTGCTCGGGTTCGCCATTCCAGCTGCTTGACCAAACATCTCCCTACTTGGAGAATCAGCACCTTTAACCTCCTGTTTCGTCCAGGTTGCAATTTGTCCTGAGGATGAAGGGGAAGACGCGGAACCAACGAGAGACGAGCCCTAGGTGTTGGGACAGGCGTAGGTCACTCCATTTTCCCATCAGGAAGAAGAATGAACCACAGGCTCAGCCTGCCCCCCAGAACCAAAATAGGGCCTGAAGCAATCCTGCATTTTTGCGGCCAGCTCCCAAAAAAGCGAGGACACAAATGGAGCTCAGGGGCACTGCAATTCACAAACGTGCAGAGTTATAAATGAGAACTCTCGTCCACAAATATATTGAGGGAAGGCAACGAAGAGGATTTGAAAGCAAGGCAGATTTGCAGGAAACAGATTTCAGGAGGTAGATTCGACTCGCCTTTAAAGCACATGAAAAGCAGCAAAACGTTGACAATGATGCCCTTGGCCAAAAAGGGCGTATGCGTTTTTTCCTGAATATATTCAGGAAAAAACGCATACGCCCTTTTTGGCCAACCAAGCAAGCCGGAAGGGCAAATCAGCGCTACAAAGAAGTCTCGCTTGCCCTCGGTCAAAAGGGCCATGCTGAACAAAGTGTAAAAACCAGAAAAGCAGGACAGGCCATGGAGACATGGGAGCCTTGCTACGCTGATGGGCGGGATGTAAATTGCCAACAGGCACTCTGGAGAAGAGTACGGTGTGTCCTGAAACAAGTAATAAACACAGTGTAGAGAGCATAGGGCACTTCCACTCATGGGCGTATAAATTGGGAAAACTAAAAATCAACAAGACACAGGCACCCCAAACTTTACAGCTACTCTGTTGCCAAGAACCTCCGCTTCGGTACACCTTCAATATCCCAGGAAAGAGAAAAATGGATAAAGAAATGGTGGTACTTGGCACAATGGAATATCACTCAGCCATGAAATCAATGTCATAAGGCTAGTTAGCAGCATGATGAGTTGATTTAGGTACGATGATTCTAAGTGAAATAAGTCACACAGAAAAAGGCACTTATCCTAAGATATCGCTTATAGAGGGAATGTCAAAATCGCTAAACTTGAACTGAATTACAAAACAGAACAGAGGCACACCTTTAGAAGACACACTATGGCTGCTTAACCGGAAAGGTGAGGTGGGGTGATGCATAAAACAAGGGTTTGAAATTAGCTCAGACACCGCTCCATAAGCCAAATATGTAATAGACAAGGCCTACTCCCTGCTCAGTTAACTGGACTCAACACCCCCTAGTCACCGCACAAGATTATATCTGATTAGTATGAATCTGAAAACCTATGTATCGATATCTCTCTGCAAGTGAATCAAGAGGGTGTAAAGCGGCATAAACACAGCAGGGAAAAGCAGCCAAACCCCTTCTAAACATACATTACTTTAAAAAACCCACAAAGCAAAGACAGTGAAAGAGAGAGAAATTCTTACAAAATCCGTTCAGGGTCTCTGATGCAACCTGGATTGACCATATCTAGACCCACAGCTGGATGAGACATAAGGCTGGACACTCTTGGGGCTGAGAGGATTGGTGAGGTCGGGTGAGCAAATGCAGATACTTTAAAGTAACACGGCGGGGTACCCACCCCATGGGTCTCAAATCTCCAGGTACAAGGGAATCATCCTACATCAAAACATGCATGGGAAACCCAGAAGATGGTATGCCATGAGATCGGGAAAGGTTTCTAAAACGCACCTCATTTCTCCTTTCCTTGTGCTCGGGTTCGCCATTCCAGCCACTTGACTAACCATCTCCCTAATTGGAGAATCAGCACCTTTAACCTCCTGTTTCGTCCAGGTTGCAATTTGTCCTGAGGATGAAGGGGAAGACGGGGAAACAACGAGAGACTAGCCCTAGGTGTTGGGACAGGCACAGGTCACTCCATTTTCCCATCAGGAAGAAGAATGAACCACAGGCTCAGCCTGCCTCCCAGAACCAAAATAGGGCCTGAAGCAATCCTGTGCTTTTGCGGCCAGCTCCCAAAAAAGCGAGGAGACAAATGGAGCTCAGGGGCACTGCAATTCACAAACGTGCAGAGTTATCAATGAGAACTCTCGTCCACAAATATATTGAGGGAAGGCAACGAAGAGGATTTGAAAGCAAGGCAGATTTGCAGGAAACAGATTTCAGGATGTAGATTCGACTCGCCTGTAAAGCACATGAAAAGCGGCAAAACGTTGACAATGAGGCCCTTGGCCAAAAAGGGCGTATGCGTTTTTTCCTGAATATATTCAGGAAAAAACGCATACGCCCTTTTTGGCCAACCAAGCAAGCCGGAAGGGCAAATCAGCGCTACAAAGAAGTCTCGCTTTCCCTCGGTCAAAAGGGCCATGCTGAAGAAAGTGTAAAAACCAGAAAAGCAGGACAGGCCATGGAGACATGGGAGCCTTGCTACGCTGATGGGCGGGATGTAAATTGCCAACAGGCACTCTGGAGAAGTGTACGGTGTGTCCTGAAACAAGTAATAAACACAGCGTAGAGAGCATAGGGCACTTCCACTCATGGGCGTATAAATTGGGAAAACTAAAAATCAACAAGACACAGGCACCCCAAACTTTACGGCTGTTCTTTTGCCAAGAACCTCCGCTTCGGTACACCTTCAATATCCCAGGAAAGAGAAAAATGGATAAAGAAATGGTGGTACTTGGCACAATGGAATATCACTCAGCCATGAAATCAAGGTCATAAGGCTAGTTAGCAGCATGATAAGTGGATTTAGGTACGATGATTCTAAGTGAAATAAGTCACACAGAAAAAGACACTTATCCTAAGATATCGCTTATAGAGGGAATGTCAAAATCGCTACACTTGAACTGAATTACAAACAGAACAGAGTCACACCTTTAGAAGACACACTATGGCTGCTGAACGGGAAAGGTGAGGTGGGGTGATGCATAAAACAAGGGTTTGAAATTAGCTCAGAGACCGCTCCATAAGCCCAATATGTAATAGACAAGGCCTACTCCCTGCTCAGTGAACTGGACTCAACACCCCCTAGTCACCGCACAAGAATATATCTGACTAGTATGAATCTGAAAACGTGTGTATTGATATCTCTCTGCAAGTGAATCAAGAGGGTGTAAAGCGGCATAAACGCAGCAGGGAAAAGCAGCCAAACCCCATTCTAAACATACATTACTTTAAAAAACCCACAAAACAAAGACAGTGAAAGAGAGAGAAATTCTTACAAAATCCGTTCAGGGTCTCTGATGCAACCTGGATTGACCATATCTAGACCCACAGCTGGATGAGACATAAGGCTGGACACTCTTGGGGCTGAGAGGATTGGTGAGGTTGGGTGAGCAAACGCAGATACTTTAAAGTAAAACTGCGGGGAACACACCCCATGGGTCTCAAATCTCCAGGTACAAGGGCATCTTCCTACATCAAAACATGCATGGGAAACCCAGAATATGGTATGCCATGAGATCGGGAAAGGTTTCTAAAACGCACCTCATTTCTCCTCTCCTTGTGCTCGGGTTCGCCATTCCAGCTGCTTGACCAAACATCTCCCTACTTGGAGAATCAGCACCTTTAACCTCCTCTTTCGTCCAGGTTGCAATTTGTCCTGAGGATGAAGGGGAAGACGCGGAACCAACGAGAGACGAGCCCTAGGTGTTGGGACAGGCGTAGGTCACTCCATTTTCCCATCAGGAAGAAGAATGAACCACAGGCTCAGCCTGCCCCCCAGAACCAAAATAGGGCCTGAAGCAATCCTGCATTTTTGCGGCCAGCTCCCAAAAAAGCGAGGACACAAATGGAGCTCAGGGGCACTGCAATTCACAAACGTGCAGAGTTATAAATGAGAACTCTCGTCCACAAATATATTGAGGGAAGGCAACGAAGAGGATTTGAAAGCAAGGCAGATTTGCAGGAAACAGATTTCAGGAGGTAGATTCGACTCGCCTTTAAAGCACATGAAAAGCGGCAAAACGTTGACAATGATGCCCTTGGCCAAAAAGGGCGTATGCGTTTTTTCCTGAATATATTCAGGAAAAAACGCATACGCCCTTTTTGGCCAACCAAGCAAGCCGGAAGGGCAAATCAGCGCTACAAAGAAGTCTCGCTTGCCCTCGGTCAAAAGGGCCATGCTGAACAAACTGTAAAAACCAGAAAAGCAGGACAGGCCATGGAGACATGGGAGCCTTGCTACGCTGATGGGCGGGATGTAAATTGCCAACAGGCACTCTGGAGAAGAGTACGGTGTGTCCTGAAACAAGTAATAAACACAGTGTAGAGAGCATAGGGCACTTCCACTCATGGGCATATAAATTGGGAAAACTAAAAATCAACAAGACACAGGCACCCCAAACTTTACAGCTGCTCTGTTGCCAAGAACCTCCGCTTCGGTACACCTTCAATATCCCAGGAAAGAGAAAAATGGATAAAGAAATGGTGGTACTTGGCACAATGGAATATCACTCAGCCATGAAATCAATGTCATAAGGCTAGTTAGCAGCATGATGAGTGGATTTAGGTACGATGATTCTAAGTGAAATAAGTCACACAGAAAAAGGCACTTATCCTAAGATATCGCTTATAGAGGGAATGTCAAAATCGCTAAACTTGAACTGAATTACAAAACAGAACAGAGGCACACCTTTAGAAGACATACTATGGCTGCTTAACCGGAAAGGTGAGGTGGGGTGATGCATAAAACAAGGGTTTGAAATTAGCTCAGACACCGCTCCATAAGCCAAATATGTAATAGACAAGGCCTACTCCCTGCTCAGTTAACTGGACTCAACACCCCCTAGTCACCGCACAAGATTATATCTGATTAGTATGAATCTGAAAACCTATGTATCGATATCTCTCTGCAAGTGAATCAAGAGGGTGTAAAGCGGCATAAACACAGCAGGGAAAAGCAGCCAAACCCCTTCTAAACATACATTACTTTAAAAAACCCACAAAGCAAAGACAGTGAAAGAGAGAGAAATTCTTACAAAATCCGTTCAGGGTCTCTGATGCAACCTGGATTGACCATATCTAGACCCACAGCTGGATGAGACATAAGGCTGGACACTCTTGGGGCTGAGAGGATTGGTGAGGTTGGGTGAGCAAACGCAGATACTTTAAAGTAATACCGCGGGGTACCCACCCC